>NC_056746.1:711118404-711418404 GCF_019279795.1 Protopterus annectens
ATACCATTACCCATCCCCCCACACACACATATTCCTGACACTTCCTCCATCACTGCTTTAGTTGATGGCCCATGACACTGTCAAGGTAACACATTGCATACCCTACATATATCAGGTACCTGTATGGTTGTGTGGACTACCCTACCATGTTTGACTTTCCACATGCTATACCTCATGCACATAGGTACACGCCCATACTTAACTTTCATGATATGGTAGGTATACCCGTGTAATACCTGTTCAACTGTAACACATCCTGACAAGTTCAGCTTGGACCGCTGATGTGTGGATTTTGGCCGACTGTTCTAATCATTGGTAGGATGCCACCTTTTCCTATGTCAATGATGGGATATATTCCGAACACATATCCGATTGTACTGGACAACACGTACCCACAGTCAATGCTACGGATAATACTGTTCCTTTCAGCCTACATGTTGCCTTATTGTTGTAGCCGTTTATATGCTCCTTCTGTTTCGTTTACATGCTTATTCTATTTCCTGTCACATTTGGTATGTGAAATACGGAAATACCTATTGCATGTGACTATTACATGCGTTGTGGGATATAATTTGGTCATACAGTCGCTAGATATTTACATTTATCGTGTTTTTTGTTATGGACACTTCTGCCCAGCTGTGTACCCTCCCTCACAATATGGGTCAGCTGGTGACCCTGACCATTGGGCTGGATGTACCTATTGGCGGTGCGCTAACATATGATGTGTTTCACTTCCACTTGGTATAACTATCATCACTGCATTGGACTATGGGCACACGGTTTTCAATGTCATTTGTTCGCGGGATAGGGACTCATTATTCCCTACCGTGCATTTGTGTTTGCTTCTTCATTTTGTGTTCGCAGGAACTGTCTTGCATGCTTTGCATATGTTTCAGTATCCATGGACACTGACAGATGTGATTACTATTGCTTGCAAATTGTTATATGCAAGCATTTTAGGTTGCGCGTCGACAGCTGACATTTCCACGCCTCCGTGCGGCACTACGACACGCCCTATGCACTCGCACTCCTTTCCTATGCACGTGGCTGTGACAGCAGCACGCCTTCATTAATATGCATTTGCGCTACTGCACCATCTTCATGCCACACGGTCGGAACAAGCCTAACGCCGGCCTTGCGCCAAGCTTCATGAATCCCGGGGTGAGTGCCTTCAATTAACATAAATTAGAGAAGGAGAAGATGAGCTATATTATTAAATGTAACTGAAAGTTAAAGAAAGACAATTAATTTACATATATGGATCTAGGACTTTTGATCGAAAGATCAAAAGTCCGAATCCATTACGGCCGAGCATACTTACGCGAAAGTGCTTTTCACCGAATAAGCACTTTCGCGTAAGTTTGCCTGTTGCCGAGGCCATACTACTGTGCGGATAAGGGAAAATTCCCTTTTTCCCACTGTAGTGCGATCTTGGAGGGAGAATATTAAAGTAGGGGTGTGTGGGTTTTTTTGTTTTTTTAACACACTTTAACGAAAGTGCTTTTTTGATGAAAGCGTTTTCGTTAAAGTGTGTTCGGTGAATATGGATTTGGACTTTTGATCTTTCGATCAAAAGTCCTAGATCCATATATACACACATGGAAAACAATACCTTATATTAACTATGTTTACTCCTAATGAAACAAATAATATAAACTTCAACAAGTTAAACTATATATCATATAATGTATATACATACATGTGTGCATGTATGCATACATACCTACATACATACATACATGCATACAAATATTTCAGGCACTGGCATTAATGCCCTTCTAGCCTGCCACTATACCAAAACAGTCATCCCCATAATAAGTGTCCAGGCTGTTCTTAAAACTATCTAAATTACTGCTTGTTTTAATATAATTTGGTGGTCTATTCCATGCATCAGCTGATCTCTCGGTAAACCAGTTAGCACACTTCTCATTCCTATACAATTTTCTGCACAGATTGTTTGATAATTCTCTGCTAAATTTTGCTAAGCCCACATATTCCCAGAGGTAGTTGTCTCTAAATGCCCTATATATCTGAATAAGATTTTCTTTTAGATATCAATATTTGAGACTCTGATATTCCTAGAGGTAGTTGTCTCTAAATACCCTACATACCTGAATAAGATTTCCTTTTAGAAATCTATTTGAGACACTGTAATAGTTTAGTCTTTCATAATAATTTAAATTTACAGATCAATGGATGCCCTTGGTATATTTCCACAGTACTCTTTCCAGCTTACTCATGCTTGTTTTCTTATAAAGTTTCCATATTGTTATTCCATACTCAAGTTTGGGTCTAATCTAATTAACAAACAATGTGGAGAATTCTGTAAAGTTTGCATGATAATTTTTATTGTGTGCACATCACAGCATGATGCATACATTGGCATGAAAGTTTTAGATTTGGTAAACTCCATGTAGCTGTATACAGTCGTATGCACTCACTCACAAATATGGAAACTTTCATGGAATGAAAATTATAAGTAGCTGAAATTTATGCTAATGAAGCAAATCAACATGATTGAGTGATCCAACAACATATAATAAAACTGTGTATACTCTGTGTACATGTTGGCAGTGTACTTAGACAATTTCCAAGTGCAGGAGTCTACATGTAAACAAGGAGAAGTGAAAGTCTTGAAATATTGACAGAACTGACCATAACAGGTAACACCATAGACATTATAGCCTACATACACACTGTGGATGCTAGAAACTTAGTCTCCCAAATAATTTTAACTGCCATGACAAATGCACCTTTGGTCCCCCACCTCCAAATGAAGAATAAACTTTAGGCAAATAGGCAAAGTAATATCCTGACTTGTGTTTACAACATTGTGCTCTCATGCAGTTTTCCTGCTTATACGGCTACTAACCATGTAGAATCCAGGCTGTCAGCATGGTCATTATGCAAATGAGGCCAAAACTCAGTAGACTTGTTGAATCATAAAAAGAGTAATCATGTAGGGATGTTCACTTTATGTAGGCACCTACACAGTGTTTTTGCTTCCGATGGATGTCAACAGTTAATGATGACATCAGGGGTATGTGTCAACTTCCCTTTTTTCTTAACATGTTTGCACATTGGTGTGCTTACTGCATTCACGGGAAACAGAGAAATAAAAGGCTAGTTTTAGTGTGCTTGTTATTTAATTATTCCTGTGGCAGCATGCCTATATATGTAGGGCTGCAGTCATAATGGTCCTGGGTTCAAATACAGGAAATACAAACTTTTCTGCACATTGTTTTCTTCCATGCTTGCGGGATATCAGGAAAACAGAGATAAAAATATGAATTTTGCTTATGCTTACCTTATTTACGTAATGGTGCATGGAGCTGTGCGAAAGTCCACATAGCGCACCACTGAGCACTCAAGCAGGGATGCTAAATCATGCTAATTACAGTCTAAGCAGGCAAATTGTATCTTAATTAGCCAATCCCACATGGTGGACCTATTCAACAAATGTATAAAATATCCATGTAACCTACATTCTTATTTTCCCTCAATACTTCAATACCATTGCAGTAAATACTTGAAAATTTTAACTGAGTTAATGCTAGGGGCTGCTGCAGCTATTCAACATCTGCATGTGCTACAGGCTGAAGCCAATACTGCTGGTGCTGCTGACAATAGGCCTAGTCCAAGAAGGTGAAGAGTGTTCAGGCCCAGGGTAACCTTCCAGATGCTACATGAGCTCGAGATTGTAGAGCACTACAGGGTGAGCAGGGGCACAGTACAAGAACTCTGTTAATCTGTTGCCCTTAACTCAGAGCCAGAGCCAACCGAGGGTAACCCATCCCAGTGGAAGAAAAGGTATGTGTAGGCCTTAGAATGTTAGCTACAGGTATTTTTCAAAGACCAACTGGGGACATGGTGGGTATGTCACAGACATCATCATCCAGGATCCTTCACCAATACCCGGATGGTATAGACATACATGCCAATAAACACATATGTTTTCCTCCTTCTGAGGAGAGGGTCAGCAATATGCAATAGCTCTAATGGAAGAAACACAGGAATATATTAATACATGCACTACTATGCTGCAGTATATGCTAAACATGTTACACTGCTGTCACTGTTACAGACAGTCATACTTCTCAACCCTTCCAGCAAGAAATCTGGACAAAGCCACAAATAATGAGTGGACAAAGGCCCAAGAATAGGGGAAGTTGTGAAATATTGCTCTTACAAACTTAGAAAGTTGATAGAATAATAGGTTCTGCTTTAGCATGACCTTTCTGAAGAGTATGAAGTCTGAAATTTAGATCTCCGTCATTATTTTATGTCTTGAATCTTTAACGACTTGCCAATAATTTGTCAGAAAGTCACTATGATATAAAATAGGGGCCAGAAATATGAGTCAAAAATCTGTACAGTTGATAGGTATGGAGATAGTACAGCAATACATACCAAGAAATTAATAGAATACCAGTAAAACAAAAAAGAGGAACCGTAGAGTGAACCAAACAGTTGAAATGTCCACAGTTCAATACTGTCAGTTTAAAATCACTGCCAAAGCAAAAAGTCCCAACTTGTATGAAAAATTTATTGAAGCGCTTTCCGAATGCCTTCCTAGGCAAACTTCTTCAGAAATTAATGAATTAACTCTACATCTGCTTTAAATAACATGACGTCACTTATTACACAAAGCAATTGCAAGTAGTTAAGTTAATTACATTAACAAGAATTACAATAAAGGTGAAGAAACCCTTTTAACTTGTTACCCATATTAGCTCAGTTAAAAAATGTATGTTTCCTCTAACAAACTACAATACATGTTAAAAATCTACCCAAAAAAAATCCGCTTTAAATGTGAGTAAGAAAAAATATATAATAAAAATTGAGATAAAATTTAAAATGAGCAATGGCTACAACTATGTTAAAATACTGCCAACCTGTAAAAAATAATGATATGTAAACAGAGTCATCTCAACAAAACATTGTCAAATCAAAAAATCAAGTGACATGTTAACTTAATAGAAAAACATAAACCAATCGTGTGTATAGCAAATCTTTTTTAGCATGTGTTAAAATAATGCCAAGCTATCTCCTCAAACTCAAAATACAGAGGATGCATGAGATGGAACAAGATTCATTCAACCCAGGACTGTGATATGCTTCCAGCTTAATCTGCCAGTGTAATTCCCTCTCTAGTAATCTTAGATGTGTAGGTCCCCCTCTAACATCATGTGTAACCTGTTCAATGCCTATAAATTTAAAACTGTGTGTAGGGAATTCCTGAATGTGTTTTGCTAGGGCATTGGCCTCCTTGCCTTTCCTAATCGCATAAGTGTGTTCATAAATGCGCTCCCTGAGCTTACGCTCGGTTTTCCCTACATAAAATCCCAAACAGTTTTGGCATTGAGCCAGGTACACTAACATAGTGGAGTTACAATTCAGTCTAGATTTCAACTTGAACTCTTGGTTTTGAACATGAAATCGATTAGACTCAAGAATAAACCGGCAATAATTACAATTTTGGCACTTAAACATGCCAGGGGATCTAACAAAGGACGATTTCTGTTCAAAAAACGATTTGAGATTCTTAGCTTTCCTGTACGTGATTTTGGGAACAGATCCTAACTTTGAGAAAACTAAGGGGTCAGCACGAAAGAGGTGCCAGTTTTTGTTAATAATGTGACGCAACATTGAACTGTCAACTGAGAAGGTGGTGATAAATCTAGGCAATCCTACAGAGGCTGGTTCAGGGTTCCTCCCCACGTGCTGAACAGCTGTACCCAAGCAAATAGGAACAACAGATGGCTTAAATGGTAACAGGGGTTCATAGATATTAACTGACCTCTTATGTGTTACCTCACTAATGAGGTCATCAAGTAGGTTCAATGGGTAGGAGCGACTTAGGAACATCGATTTCATCAGAGAACATTCAAGAACGAAATCGTCATCCTTACTGACCATTCTTGCAGCTCTCACCAGCTGCCCTTTAACTACTGCCCTCTTTTGTGAAAAGGGATGACAACTGGAGAAGTGCAAGAAGGTATTGGAGTAGGTCGACTTCCTATATATGCAAGCAAGAAAGCAATCTGATTCCAGGTCTTTCGTCAATGCTATGTCTAAATAGGAAATCCTTGTGGTGCTAAATTGAAACGTGAAGCACAAAAAATTGGTTGTATTATTGAGAAAACTCACATATTCTTCTGCTTCCTCCTTTTCTCCTTTAAATAGAATGAAAATATCGTCCAAGAAACGAGTATAAAATCCTATCTGTTCAATGTAGGACTGATGGTTTAAAACAAATCGATGTTCCCAGTCTGCCATCACCAAGTTGGCAACACTTGCCCCACATGGTGACCCCATAGCTACGCCAATATTCTGCATGTAATCACTATCAGTTCCCAACTGGGTTAATTGCCAACTCCATGTTTCATAAGGAACTTTTGTGTCTCTTTGACCAGCACGGGGCGAACCTTTTGAACTTAATTATTAAACATTATCTTGTTCAAATTGATGATTTAAATATGGAGGCATCGTCATTAGATAATATTATCAAAAGTGACCTCCTGTTTGAAAAATTTTCATATGATTATGCTAAGCTTTTCAATGTTATAGATGCACATTTGAATAAACTTAAATCCATTAAGGTTAAGAAATTGGATAGGGATACTAAGGCTTATAGGGATGGGGTAGCTTACCCAAGCCCACCTTCAGGTCAAGTTTGGAAAGGTAGTTCCAGATCTCCCAACTCCAAAGTGAATTCAACACCTAAGACCCAGCCTGATTTGATGTCACACAATCCTGATCAAATAGTAGAGGAGGGGGAATTTGAAAGCAGTGAGTACCAGCCAGTGGAATTACGTAGAAGTGAACGCCTACTGAATAGAAATAATGTAAACGCGAGGTTTAATGGCGTAATACAAGAAGTTTCTAACAATGACAATAATAATAGTAATTTTTTAGGGGCCAAACCGAAACAGAGGAACCATTGGTCGAATCGACCGATTCAAAGGAGAAACAACAGGTAACCAGGGACTCCTCTTCTAATAGAGACAACTCTGACTTGACACCAACTAGTCTATTAGACCACTCAGTCGATGTGTCTTTCATCTTAGACAATGGTAATTCGGTACTTTCTGAAGGACCAGAGGTGATAGTGAATTCATCAGGTGACTTTAAGGTTTACAATTTCTCGCACATGGCAGTTTCCATCGCAATGGCAGACTTGCTGGCTAAAGGCCAAACATATGCCCCGAAGCAACGCCTTGATACAGTCAAGACTATTTTGGATGTTAAAACTTTCACTAGGAAACTCAATTTTCAATTAATGATGGGGGGTGAGGTATACACAGGGGGTGGTAACCAGCTTCATGTGCCTAGTACTTACAACCCTCCGCTCCACCCTCTTCTTTCCACTTTCGAGCAAATATGTGAAGTGGACATTAGGAGTACTAGGAAGGTGCCAAGTAGGGGTCAAACAATTGAACGTATCAAGGAGATGGACCTTCTTTCTACGTTTTGGGTGCAGAATGTGTGGGTGTGTAAACCAGATAAGGGAGGAGGGGTGGTGATTTTTAACCAGGATGATTACTTTGAACGTATGACATCGATGTTAAAACCACCAGCCTACACTTTAAGTTCTAGAAATGAAGTGAATCACTCCTATAAAGTCATCAAGGACAACATTGAAGAAATGTTTCTGGAAAGTAGGATTAATCAGGACCTTTACGACTATCTATATACGTCATTCCCTAGGTTCCCTTATCTTTTTGGAATACCAAAGTTACACAAGGACTTAATTAATCCTCCTATGCGTCCTCTCATCGACAGTCGTGGCTCTCCAGCATATGCGTGTGCTAAGGTCATTGATAACATTTTACAGAAATTTGTTAAATTAGAGTCTCAGATTTGCAAAGACTCCTGGTCCTTCCTTACTAAATTGAATAACATCGAATATCAGAGTCACTTTAATTTGTTGACCATCGACGTCAGAGACCTATATACTAGTATTCCACATGATGTGGCAATTGATTGGGTTTCTGCTAGAATGAGAGCACATGAAGCTAGTAATTATGACATCGCTCTTGTAGGTAAGCTACTGGATTTGGTCTTAACCAACAACTTTTTTATGTTTGGGGACAATTTTTACATGCAGAATATTGGCGTAGCTATGGAGTCACCATGTGGGGCAAGTGTTGCCAACTTGGTGATGGCAGACTGGGAACATCGATTTGTTTTAAACCATCAGTCCTACATTGAACAGATAGGATTTTATACTCGTTTCTTGGACGACATTTTCATTCTATTTAAAGGAGAAAAGGAGGAAGCAGAAGAATATGTGAGTTTTCTCAATAATACAACCAATTTTTTGTGCTTCACGTTTCAATTTAGCACCACAAGGATTTCCTATTTAGACATAGCATTGACGAAAGACCTGGAATCAGATTGCTTTCTTGCTTGCATATATAGGAAGTCAACCTACTCCAATACCTTCTTGCACTTCTCCAGTTGTCATCCCTTTTCACAAAAGAGGGCAGTAGTTAAAGGGCAGCTGGTGAGAGCTGCAAGAATGGTCAGTAAGGATGACGATTTCGTTCTTGAATGTTCTCTGATGAAATCGATGTTCCTAAGTCGCTCCTACCCATTGAACCTACTTGATGACCTCATTAGTGAGGTAACACATAAGAGGTCAGTTAATATCTATGAACCCCTGTTACCATTTAAGCCATCTGTTGTTCCTATTTGCTTGGGTACAGCTGTTCAGCACGTGGGGAGGAACCCTGAACCAGCCTCTGTAGGATTGCCTAGATTTATCACCACCTTCTCAGTTGACAGTTCAATGTTGCGCCACATTATTAACAAAAACTGGCACCTCTTTCGTGCTGACCCCTTAGTTTTCTCAAAGTTAGGCTCTGTTCCCAAAATCACATACAGGAAAGCTAAGAATCATCGTTTTTTGAACAGAAATCGTTCTTTGTTAGATCCCCTGGCATGTTTAAGTGCCAAAATTGTAATTATTGCCGGTTTATTCTTGAGTCTAATCAATTTCATGTTCAAAACCAAGAGTTCAAGTTGAAATCTAGACTGAATTGTAACTCCACTATGTTAGTGTACCTGGCTCAATGCCAAAACTGTTTGGGATTTTATGTAGGGAAAACCGAGCGTAAGCTCAGGAAGCGCATTTATGAACACACTTATGCGATTAGGAAAGGCAAGGAGGCCAATGCCCTAGCAAAACACATTCAGGAATTCCCTACGCACAGTTTTAAATTTATAGGCATTGAACAGGTTACACATGATGTTAGAGGGGGGCCTACACATCTAAGATTACTAGAGAGGGAATTACACTGGCAGATTAAGCTGGAAGCATATCACAGTCCTGGGTTGAATGAATCTTGTTCCATCTCATGCATCCTCCGTATTTTGAGTTTGAGGAGATAGCTTGGCATTATTTTAACACATGCTAAAAAAGATTTGCTATACACACGATTGGTTTATGTTTTTCTATTAAGTTAACATGTCACTTGATTTTTTGATTTGACAATGTTTTGTTGAGATGACTCTGTTTACATATCATTATTTTTTACAGGTTGGCAGTATTTTAACATAGTTGTAGCCATTGCTCATTTTAAATTTTATCTCAATTTTTATTATATATTTTTTCTTACTCACATTTAAAGCGGATTTTTTTTGGGTAGATTTTTAACATGTATTGTAGTTTGTTAGAGGAAACATACATTTTTTAACTGAACTAATATGGGTAACAAGTTAAAAGGGTTTCTTCACCTTTATTGTAATTCTTGTTAATGTAATTAACTTAACTACTTGCAATTGCTTTGTGTAATAAGTGACATCATGTTATTTAAAGCAGATGTAGAGTTAATTCATTAATTTCTGAAGAGGTTTGCCTAGGAAGGCATCCGAAAAGCGTTTCAATAAATTTTTCATACAAGTTGGGACTTTTTGCTTTGGCAGTGATTTTAAACTGACAGTATTGAACTGTGGACATTTCAACTGTTTGGTTCACTCTACGGTTCCTCTTTTTTGTTTTACAGCAATACATACAGCAGGCCTGAGAGGACACATTATGAGATATCTTGTAATTTATCTACAGTACTGACATAAATGTATTATACTTATTGACTCCAGGAGCCTTATGTCTCTGAATTCCTGACAGTCCTGAAATAAGTAAAGGAAGATGTAATGGCAAAAGCACCACATTTAGCAGTATAAGAGAGGGCAATACCTTTACTCATCTATATCTGTAGTAATTCAAATGTTAACAAGAATGTGGCTGAAAGCTTCAAAATAAGCTTAAAACTGCAGCTGTCAAATTCCCCACCCAAAAAACAATTTGACAAACACATATAAGCTATTGACACTCTTTCAGATTGCCACAGTATTCTAATGATGTCTAACAAAGCATACCTGGAAGCTCCTCCTGAGATGCAGAAGTGGTGCCTATGTCCAGAACGTATTAGATCATTGATTGCTGGGAGATGTCCAGTTTGGCAATGTTTGCCAGGAATTCCTCTGTGTCAGTGAGAGGGAGGTTCTGCAGCAGGTCCACCACCAGTGATCTAGCAATCATGTGCCACTGCAGCTGCATGCCTCCTTGCAATTGTTATCATATCTGTGGCTCTGTGACACACCTGCTCATAGGTGCAACTGTGTCACCCAATATCATTTATGTTGCATACTAATTCGTCCCACAGTGCTGTATGCTGAGCCATATTGGCCTGCCCTCTGAATAGCAGTACTGCATGATGTTGACGTAAACCATCTAATGCTGAGTTAATTCTCAGCCTTGGTAAATGGGTGCCTACATAAATCAGACATTTTGTGTCCTGAAAGACAAAAAAATTATAACACATATAAGGATCACATAAGTACAAATAGACTGTTTGCAGATAAAGCAGTAAAGGAAGGCTGTCAGTATTGTCCACTTGATAAATGTTAAAGATTCAAAAGAGGTTAAAAACTAATGAGGAAGGATAAAAAATAAGAAGAATAACAAGAGAAGCAGATACTTGTTTGTGCCATAACAGATACTCAGCTATGCTCACCCACCCAAAATAGCAGTCCATTCTAATTTGCACCATAGCTGGAACTCATCTTTGCCACCCCCCCCCCGCCACAAACAAAATAACAGGCTAAGGACTAATTGTGCTAACCAAACAATTGTGAAATGCTAAAAGTGCTATCAATGGACCTTTCCATGAAATGTATACATAGTTATCATACAGCATTATATTTTCACCATACTCTACATCCTCTGTACCTCTGAAATGGCTTG
Organism: Protopterus annectens; assembly: GCF_019279795.1. Lineage (NCBI taxonomy): Eukaryota > Metazoa > Chordata > Ceratodontiformes > Protopteridae > Protopterus > Protopterus annectens. The sequence continues at coordinate 711,129,656 of NC_056746.1, forward strand.
AAAAACAATGCCATGCCTTGATTACAGTTCTAAAAAATGCATACATATTTACTTCACATTCTTCTTAACTACATTCCGGCATTTGCATTATGTAGGTAACATACTGGGTGCATACCTGCTGGAGTACAATACTTCTCTGTAGAGATATGCTGTTCAAAATAAGTGTGCCACTGAGTTAAACAAAGCAATAACAGTCATCCACATTGATTTGCCTAGCTACACATTTGTCTTTTTATAATGGAGTACATTAGTAATGGATTGCATCTTTCCTAGTCTGTGCTTCAGAGATGCTAATTACAGCATAAGCAGCTGAAATGCATGCTACTCTACCAATCTTGTGGAGCTACTCAACAAGATATAAAGCATCCATGTAGACTCCATACTGTTCTTTATGCAGACTGAGGAAATAGTGCAGTACAGACACAAAGTAATCACAGACAGATTGTTAGTAGCTGCTGCTTTTTTAAATCATTTGTTTGTGCTATAGGCTGAAGCTAATACTGCTGACAATAGCCATAGACAGAGAAGGTGAAGACTTTGCAGGCCAAGGATACAGTGCAGAAGCTGTGGGACCTCTGGCAGCCTTGACTCAGAGCCATAGCCAAAGCAGGGAACCCATCCCAGTGGAAAATAAGGAATGTGTTGAACTTAGAATCTTACCCACAGGTACCTTTCCCAGACTACCAGGGAACATGCTTGGTTTGTCATAGGCATCAACATCCAGGATCTTCCAAACATTCCTGCATGCTATGCTACAACATGGCAGAGAGCACATATATTTTATCATTAGTTCAGAGGAGAAGGTCACAATAATATTACATTTGTACTATGTATCCTACAACCCAGAAGTAATGTGTGCCATACATCGCAGTCATGTACACAGGAAAACAACACCTGGTCAATAGGATAGGGTCTACATTAACCATAAGGTCTACCACTTGAACGACTGCCAAGTCATGTGCAATGGCATGGGAATCATCTGGAAGGTGTGTGCTGGCAACCCTGGTAATTAACATAACTCCCATATGTGCCACATCTCCCAACAGCACCAGATGTGTGCCATGGGAGATATCTCACAGGCTCATTTAGGGGTGGATGCATGCTATACACTGAAGTCATGGCTTATGAATCCCATCTGAAATGCACACACACACACACACACACACACACACACACACACACACACACACACACAGATACACACACACACACACTCCTATACACGCACACTCCTACACACACACACACACACACACACACACACACACACACACACACACACACACACAGAAAAGCACCTTAATGAGACACACAGCCCAACCTGTAATGTCATAGCGCATGTTTTTGAGCTACTGCAGTCACACTGCCAGTGACTACATACATCTGGCCAATACCTCTATTACAATCCACTGACATGTCCCACAATGCTCATAGTATGTGTTATTCCACCTAAGTTAATCTTCTGGAAACAGCTCCAGCAGGATCAACAAGGGGAAGGGAACACATCCTCCCAACAATGCCAAGGTCATCACATCCACAGGCCTATGATGAGTCAGGGGAGGAACCAGTAGCTGGTGTGGTTGTAGGCAGACATAGGCATGCTCGGTATGTCCTTACATTAGCTAGGAGACAAGCCATAGCACACTGACTCACCACTTAGGAGCCTAAAACCATTCTCTTACTTCACCATACTTTTGTAGTGGGAAAACATTACAGAGAAAAGTTTGACAGTAAGGATGCACATTGCAGTTTTGCACTTCTCTACTCTCCCTAAATCAGATAACAGACAGGATGCCAAAAAACAGAGTAGCCAGGCCAACAAAGCCTTATTAGTGTCATACTAGGAACACACCTTTGCTCCCCCACCCCCAAAAGAAAAGTCAGTGCTTGTGCGTGACATCCAATCTGGCTTTCCTTAGTTGGCAACTGCATATCGTATTATCCCCAGTTAATATCCTTTGACATTGTAAGTGCAATGATATAGAATGGCTTATACACTGCATGTCCCAAAATATTGTTCAGATAACTGCTGAATAACCAAGGAATACAGAAAGGTATGACAGTGTTGTAGATTTGCAAGCAAGAATCACTACAGGTTGTGTAATCACTAAGTGCAGTATTTTCAAAGATAAACTTTTCACTAAACGTACAACTAACATGTAATGTTTTAATATAACTGTACATTCTGTTTAATTTGTTTTTGTGCTGAATGAGTGTTGTTGCATGCTACAAAGGTGTGTGTGTGGGGGGGGGATGTGTGTGTGTGTGTGTGTGTGTGTGTGACAAACAGGGTTTGGGCAGCCATCTTGTGGTCTGAATGTGCATTGTATGGTGAGTTGGATTACAGACCTATATAGGCATATTTCATGTGTACTAACATTGTACTGTGTATGTCATAAATTGATTTCTGTAACTGCCTATTATTACTTGTTCTTTTCTCTTAATTTTTGTGCCACTGTTTGTGCAGTGCCATGCTTAGCACAGATAGCTTTGGCTATCCTCAGCTGGTTTCAGTGTACAGCGGCAGTGCCCAAACTGGACAATTGGACCACCCAGGTAGCAGACAGGACCCAGATATCTAAAAATATACATCAAATGCATTGTATTAATCTAATTGTGCCTGGCACAAACCCACTAAGAGCTGCTGTGCTGCATTTAACAGTGTGAATCTCAAAATGAATACTAATCTAGGAGATGGCTATGCAGTTTCTCCTGTGGCTGCAGATGTTAAGTGTTGGGTTAAAATTCACATAGTCCTGGGTTCAACTACAGGGATTGCAGCCTTTATTTTACCATTATGACCCTTGCATTAGATAGCAATGAAATTAAACACAGAGAAGCATGTTGTTATTCATCTTGTGGCAACAGTTATAAGTGTTGGACTACCCTACATGAAATCCAAGGTTCGAGCTCAGCAAACTCCATTCTTTTTTAATGGTGTCCAACTTCATATTATAGTCACTCTGAATTATAGCAGTTGGCCTAGTATTTCTTATATCATAATTACTTTTCTGATGGCTGACACACTAATATTGTGTCAGTTATGTACTTATGCATTAATGTCTGTATTGGTAACCATCTCTGTATTGGTTACCATGTGTTTGCGAAATGGTAAGCAACAAGCACTATTTTCAAATGTTGCAAAAACAAAAGGTGGGCACTCTCAGTATCTGCAATAACTGGAATTGGCAGGAAACATCATTATAGATTGGTCTTCATCTGCATTAGTCATGGCTCGTGTTTGTGGAGAGGTTTTGAGATTTCGGTCTCAAAGGTGGGGTGTGCAGGAATCCAAGGTATTTTTTGGACTCCTAGTGAATGAGTATGGTCACCAGCTATTGCAGGACCGCTATCATGGATCTGATTACATCAGATGCTTGGAATAGTCTGGCCCGGGATTTATCCTGTGCTACCCATATCCCCTGCAGGGTTTATATCATATGTTCAAAGTTTTATAACTTCGAAAATTAAAATATCAAATTTAAATGTTCAAAACAAAAAAAAAACAAAACTAATGGCTGTAGGCAGGAGGGCAAGCCCCCCTGCACCCCCACACCCCCCTGCTCTTTAAATATGCCAACTCCAAGACCGCACTACAGTGCAGTAAGGGAAATCTTCCCTTTATTGCATTATAGTGCAATCTCAGTGTTGGTATATTTAAAGAGCGGAGGTGTGTGGGGCACAGCCCCCCATGTGTTGGGTGCAGTGGGGCTTGCCCCCTGCCTACTCTATTCAGGTAAGTTCCATTTTTTTTTTTTTTTTTTTTATGTTCAATGTTTGAAATTTTGAACATTTAAATAGATTATTTAACATTTGAAGTTTTTAAACTTTGAACATATAATATAGACCCCCCCCCCCCGCACTGGCGAACAGTGTAGAAATCATGACAAAGACCTCAGAATGAGGAAGAGGGATACCCTCAACCATTTGATCGAGGAATGTTGGACTGATAGCACTGCACAGATGTGTAAATATTGCTTGCAGGCACTACTTGTAACAGCAGCTTCATTTGTTCAGGATTTATATTCTTAATGATATACTGTTGTGTTCTGCTTTTTCCACAGCTCATGCACATATATTGCTGAATCTTCAAACTAATGAAGCAAGATTGATATAGATGCAAAACACAAGTGGTATATATGCATCCAAACAGTACTGTTATTGTAGCATTAAAAGTAAATGCAGCTTATTGTGTTAAACACTTGTATCACACTGAGTATTCATTTGACAATTATAAAAGAAAAGTATGCATGCGTTAGTTTGTAGAATAAAACAACAGTCCAGTATTACAGAGCAGTCTGAGGTTGTCATTTCAAAAAACACACTTCCCAACTGGACAATACTGTTTAAGTTTACATCAATGTTGCAATGTAACATAAGACCTATAAACCAGGAACAACAATAGCCTGATGAAGATTGTCATCAGTATAACTGGAACATGCTGATGTACATACCTCTCAACCTCTTAGTGCAAGAATTCTAGACAAAGCCCAAGAGACTAGGAAGACAAAGGTCCAAAACTAAGGACATATTTTGAATATTGCTTTTATAAATTTAGAAAGTTACTACAGTAACAGAGTTTGTTTTAACATACATTTTCTGAAGGATTTGAAGTCTGAAACTCAAATGTATGACATTATTTAGTGACTTCACTCCTCAGATCTCCCCAGTGATTTGCCAGAAAACCACAAATTTTATGAAGAAGAGGCCAAAAATATAAGCCAAAAATCTGGACATTCTGCGAAAATCTGTACAGTTGAGAGGTATGTTACAACATATGCACATATTCATGATTGCTTATGCAATCGGTAAAATACTGTGCATCTGTGATCAGCTTGGTTGTCTTAACAGTGTAAACGTTGTTTGTTCAGAGCTGGTAGTGTTAAAAGGAAAGGTAGCACAATCATACCTCTCAAGTGTTCAGATTTTTGCAGAATGTCCAGCTTCATATTTCATATTTTTCGTATGTTCCACATAAAACGAGTGTTTTCTGACAAATCACTGGGATTATCTGAGGATTTGAAGTCGCTAAATAATGACATACATTTGAGTTTCAGACTTCAAATCATTCCTAAAAAATGTATGTCCCAACAAACTCTGTTACTCTAGCAACTTTCTAAGTTAATAGGAGTAATATTTAAAATATCCCTATCTTTGGGCCTTTGTCCCGCCGTTTTGTCAGGATTTGACCAGATTTCTTGCACTAAGAGGTAGAGAGGTATGAGCAGAATAGAGTCATAGAATTGTATATATGCACATTGTATGTCACATATGAAGTTTTCTTCTTATTTATTTTTGGTTGTTTTTACTTAATTTTTGTGTTGTTCTGTATAACTTTGTATTTCTTTATTACCTATTTTAATTTGGTATTATTTTTAATTGTGTTTGTATTTTTTATAATAATTTATAATACTTGTTTTTCTTTGTTATCGTTTATTATTTACATTTTTTCAGTTATATTTTATTTTATTATTACTACAGCACAGCAGGCTAGGCTGGCTCCCCATGGTCCGCTTACACTCACTCCACCAGACATAGCACTAAGGACCAGCACTTCTGGGCTGCAGCTGCCCCTGCCATACCTGGACCCTTAGGTAGTTCTGCCCTAGAGGGTAGACCTGTGGTTCTCTCTAGGAGAAGAGGTGGAGAGGGTGATTTTGTCACTCGAGCTGAACTGCCAGGTATGATGCGTAGGATTGTGCACCACACAACTCATGCATGCCTACACTGAGTGGAGACAAGGCTCTCCATCATTGTCCTGAATAACACAAGGACATGCAGACATCAGACACTGCAGTACTGTTGCAGTGAGGTGACAGTGGTGACAGTCCAGTTGGTGAGGACTTGATTCTCACCATCACAAACTTGACATCTATAAGTTGACAATTTACCCACCCTCATCCCAACCATGGTGTTCACCTCCTCTTGTGTCCTTCACCAACCCTATGTCTTGTCTCATATGTCTTGTCTGTCAGCAAATACTTCCTCACCTTCCCAACTTGCTGGCCCCAAACATGCCTATGTCCCTTCCCCAACATTCCTCTCTCTCCTTAAAAAAAAATAATAGTTCCTGTCCATTTTCCACATGTCTACTTGACACACTTAATTTGGAACAATTGCCTTCACAACACAATTATGCTGTTGTCACCCCTCTTTCTGGATGTGAAGTCCAAATTTAGCTAAGATTGTGTACATGTGATCAGTTGTTACTGTTGAAGAAATGGACAGCTATGGTTCTTTCCTACACCCTTCCTGCACATTTCTGCCTTCCTTTCACTTTGTTTTTCTCCTTGCTTGATCCCCTTTCACCACTTACCTGTCTCCCCCAGTTTTTCTGCCTTTCTTTTTGGTGCTTATCATTAGAGATTTCAAGACAGTCCACATCCCATTAATATTCTTATCTGAGAAAAGGTCATCCTAAAGTGCTTTCCTTAAATGTCTTTCGGATTTATTATAATTTATGATACCTAGTTGTCTTTAAATGCTTATAGTACATGGAGAGAGGTGATTATGGTCCAGTATATGGAAAAAGATAAATTAGTTAAGCTCTTCTAAAGTTCAAGACTTGATCTTAACAAATGTTAAACATCCCCTGTTTCACTTAAGATTAGTTATCAAGCTAGGCAGTTAAACCTGCCAGTATTGACCAGAAAATGACAAGCGGCAGAATTAAAAACAGATATGTTGCTGCCTGCTTTCTGTGCTGGTAATATGTCCCTGCCTTTCTGTAACATAAGAGGATGTGTTACTGCCTTTCTGACAATACTTGCTAAGTGTTTTCTGGGTTTGAAAGAAAGAAAAGTATATACTGCTCTTTTTCTGTAACTAGTAGTACATGGAGCAGGTAAAGCTACATGCTCTACAAAGAATTATGCTAGGTTTCTGATCATAACATTCTCAACATTCTCAACATAACATTCTCAACATGGATGCTGAGATTCACCTTCCCAAGTTTTGCTCTAAAGGTGAATTCGTTGGTATCCATGTTCCAAACATATAATAAACTGTTTTTTTCAGTGACCCAATCTTAATCCTCTGTATTATGAATGCTAACTGGCAGAGGTAAAGACACTATAACAACAGAGTAATCAGACCAAGACCGAGGTGATAAGATTTCCATTTATTAGAGTCATGAACATTTGAAGTACATTTATTTCATCTGTTATACAAGGCTGACACACAGTAATATATAGATTGCTAAATAGCCTTTCAGAAATTAAACAATCAGTCTTCTGAGTCCATGGGAGTTGAAATCATGCGGGACGGTACCAGATCTTTTTGTGTGGGGACCTCCTGTGTTAGGTCTTAACTCATCCACAGAGTCCCGGTTACTGAAAATAGGAAAACTTTAGTGCATAAGGATAAAATCTGGCCCAATTTTTTAGAGTATATTAATAATTCTCAAAAAGTTAGACAATGATGGATAGCAGTAATCGTGAGAGACACTTTGTTGCCCACTTGTATTGGACTTGTGACTCACAACTTCTAGCCATGCTGTTAGAATTTGGATATTAATTAAAAATCCGTAAGTGATCCCCAAGTCATCCACTTTTTACAGGGCTCTTGGCTCAGATTTTTTGAGTGGCGACCACAGTGTTTAAAAGCCCCATGACTCTAGAAATCTAATACACTTGAGACAAGCAAAGCATATTGCAACTTAGAAGTCTTAACCATAAACATTTCTGTTAACTTTGGACTGACCATCTAACATTCTGCTCACTCAAAAGATTGAACAACACTAGATGACTGTCACAAAACTGGCACCAATACCCCATCCCTCCTGTATTCTATCCAATGGTTGCCAGTGATTCACCACAACCACTCTCCTCTTCTCTTGGATCACTTATTTGGAATAGGGCAACACTAACCATCCTTTTCCTCTAAGAGACCAAAGACATCAACAGGGAAAAGAACACCCAAAAGAGACCTGGATGCCAACATTCATAGAAATGCTTGAGCCTCTCTTGAATGATAAACCAGAACCATACAAGAGCACAGCGGTGGACTGCAAGTGCCCATCATAGCAGTGATTGCTGTCTTTCCACTGGACTACTGCAATGCCCTTTTTTCTGTCTTCCCATGAAGACTTCTTACGTCAGAACTGGATAATCTGAGACACAGCCACTGTAATTTTTATCTCTTTTCCTTTCACAGATTATCCTATTTATGTTCTGCTTCTCATTTATTTTTCCCACCTGATGTGAGCCAGGTTGAGATTATTTTCCCCCATTCAGAACATCAGTCAAAATATCTGTTTACTCTTTATTCTATACTGCAGACTGGGTGCCCAATACAATGAATAGAAACCAGCCCATATACCAGGGTTAGTTCTGGACATGGCTTAATCTCGAATCATGGAATCATGATGTCAGAAAAAAATAAAGGACCATGGACTCCCATGGGACATGTACAGAGATTCCACTAGGACATACTGCTATACTTACCAACATTTAATTTAATTAGAAAAGCAAGTTCCCCAATATTTTTTGCATTTCTTTACCATGTTTTCATGGGATTACAAATAATCTGTAGCAATATTTTCTGTTTGAGTAATCTTTATTTTCCATTTGTTTGTAATAACTTTTGTCTTTTAATGAGACTTTTCTTACATGAATGTCTAGATTAGGTCACGTACAGTAAACAAATCCAGTCCATATCTTTTCCAGTCATGCTGTAATTGAGGTCTTCTCTTTATCCCCTCATTTCTGAGCTTTAATATTTAAGTTCTTGCTAATTTTGTTTTTATGGCTACAGTCTGTTCTGTGTCTAAAAATATATTTCCTTGGTAATGTTTAAAATAAAAGGGTCTGATGAAGTTCACACATTGTGAATGAAAGCAATCTCCAGGACTCCAGCTCAAAAGTTGTTTTATTTATTCTGGTGGTTTGAAAAGATTTAAGTTTTATCTCTGTTGGTCTCAAGAGGATAGGATTTCCAGAGTCACAGGGCTTTTAAACACTGTGACTATCACTCAAAAAGATCTGAGCCATGGGCCTTGTAAAAATGGGTGATTTAAGATCGCTCACTATTTTCTGATTAATATCCAAATTCTAACACTGCAGCTAGAAATTCAAAGTCACAAGCCCTGAACAAGTGGGAGATAAAGAGTCCCTCACCATTACTACTATCCATTATTTTCTAACCTTTTGATAATCATTAACATAATCCATAAAGGTATATGTCTCTTCTTCCCCCAATTATCTGCCTAACTCTGCTTTTATTCCTATTCCCCCTACCTTACCTATCTCGTAACCTTACACACACGCCTTCTCCCAATTCTTAGGGCTCCTTCCTCCCCTAAATTGCTTTCTATTAACAACACTCTTTCTCAGCTTCCCTCATTTACTTTCTACTAGCAGTATTCTTCTACAGCTCACTATCTAACTAATATTGTTAATACTTCTTCTTGAACCTATAGTTAAAACCAATAATCACTGTTAGATTGTTGTGTGTAATCCCAGTTTATTTCTGTAAGTCTACACATAGTTTTAATGCCTTCTACTTCAGTATCCTACCAGCCAGTATGATCTGTATATTATTTTTGTTATATATTTTGCCTGCATACTGTTTTTATGTATTCTTGTTTCATACCTTACTGATGTAATTAATCGTTTTTCTGTGGAGCTTTTTCTCCCCGGGCCTCCATTGAAAAAAGGCTTTGGCTCAGTCAGACTATCCCAGTTAACAAATGTCAAATAAATAAAAAAGTAGGGTAGGTTTGATCATTAGGCACTAAAAGTTTTCACTTTTCTGTTTGTAATCAGGTGTTTTTGGATGAATTAAAGGAAACAGAACCAACACAAGAGATTCTCACACAGAAATATCTGGCACTTTCCCATATGATTTCAACCCCAAGGGACTTAAAAGATTGAGGCTTCCCATGAAAGCAGGCTCATTTGGTTATTTCTTATTTTCCAGTTCCTAAAAAATATTTATTAATGTCTATATTACTGTGTTTCAGCTTTGTATCAAAAATGAAATAGATATAATTCAAATGTTCATGACTCTGTAATAAATGAAATTAATTACTTATGTAAAACAAAGGGGTAGATATCAACCATTTGGAGAAGAATTTAGCTTACAAAGGGCTACAGTCAAGAAAATCTGATATACAAAACAGATGTCAATCCCATCAATTCCTGGAGCTATCCATAAAGACAAATATAATTGCCCTGGTATACGAGACAGCTGTTATTATCATCCGATCCCTGAGCTAACCACAGGGACCAATCCTTGAAATCTCTTCCAGTGAATCCAAACATTGCTCCATTTTCTGAACTACATAAATAAGGGGATCTGTTAACATGTTTTAATTAGTGATCCGATGAAGTCAGTTAATTGATGAAAGTGCTCATCCTGATAAACATTGATCACGGAAATCTTTTAGTGGCTGATCATTTGGTACTAACTTATCTACTGTAGTTTTTTATTGCCTGTTTTTTGGACTTAATACTTTTATCTCTTATACAGAATTACATTTATGCCATTCACAGTTTATCTGGTTTGGTTTTCTTTAGTTAGTCCTGGGCAAGAACCCTCATTTCCCTAACAGGTTTTGGTCCAGCAGCACTGGGGTTTACTCCTCTAACATCTTTCTTAACCAAGCATTCACTCAATCAGTCTTATATTTGATTATTGAATGAACTATATCTCTAGTCCCTCCCTAACCTTGTGTAAGTTTGACTTGGAGCATTGAGTGGGAAATTAAAAATTCACCCCTAGTCTGGCTCCTACATCTCTGATAGAGAGAGGTAGTCAATACATCATGTCATAACCAACGATCATTATAAAACATATAACTTGTGGGACACATGTGGTTTGCATGTCTAGGCTTATAAAGGCCCTAGCTAGTGGTTATTAGCCTAGTGTACATCCATGTACCTATTAATCTATGAAAGCTCTCAGAAAAATATACCATTATTCCACAATTACCAGGAATTTCAGTAAATCACCTATTTTTCTAGTTGGAGGTTGAGGGAAGGAGTCTTCAAAACTATCTCATTTGCAATTACATAAGAAATTATCAAACAAGATTTGAGATTCTCTGCAAGCAATTTGTATAAAGCCTTGGTGACCTCAGTTTACTTGGCACAAGGGAGATATAGCACAATTCCTTTACTAGTGCAATTTCTTCATATAGATATGTATGTCCCTCTAACTGCTGCATCTGCTAAAAGCGGTTTATTTTTATATAGCTTTGAAATACTCTACAATATCTGTACAGACTACTCACTTCTTATTCATTTAGTTTTCTATTTGTAAGGAAGTGACACACTATTTCCAGTTATCGAATATAACTTTTGCAAACACAAAGGAGAGCATTGTAAAAGACAATTTTATTAGTATTCAGATATATTACTTGAGGTGCAGTATATATTTGCAAAGTATGATTGCCCTCAAGTAACTCGCAATGAGAAGGAAACTTTCACAATTGGCCCCAAAGCAGTAACTGCATTTTTTTTTGCTTTTTATTAAAAAACAATATTAAAAGAATTAAAAATGATTCCTTTCTATATTAACTTGAATACTTTCTTAATGCAAAAATAGATAATTTTTGAATTTTGATATTGGATTTGAACCAAAGAAAATATATAAATTAATTCTGCAACTTCTTTGAAAGGCTGCATTCTCAAAAAAAGAAAAAAAAAAAAAATGAATGAATAAATAAATATTTTTACGTATTAGTTATAGAGGTATGCAAAATGAATAGTGTTTCTGATATGTGTATCTTTTGGTATTGTCGCACAGAATATGGCAAATGCATTTGAAATGCATAACTAACCACTTTAGTTGTATTCTGGAAATACAGGTACAATGAAATATCAAACTGAGTTAATTAGCACTTCACAGAAGTGCTACTGTTTTTGCATACCTCCCCAAAGTTTCAATTTATCTGTGTATCAACTACCGGTATATAATAATCTTTCTATTTTTCTACTTCTTTTACTAAACTTTATGTCAATTCCTATACATGGCAGTAAGAAATGTTTTATCCCTGATGCTTAAATACCCTTTTTTTATCCCATTTATCTGATTTTTTGGATAGACTTCAGGTTAGTGTGCTAGATAATTATTATGTGAAACCAGAAAATGTAAATACTTTCAAAGTAGTCACGTTAAGTATATTAAGATGGATTCATTTCAAATGCCTAGATACTTTTAAAATGCTTCAAATGAAATGAAAAATTAATTCTTATTGTATAAAGTGTGTTAATTCAGATGTTTCATAAATTCACATTCTCTGGGATTGATCAGTGATCAGATCATTATGATATTTATTTCATTCAACTCTTCTACGCATTCATCATACCAGTTTTATTGCATCTATCCCTGTATATTTTCCTAAATATGATAAATGGTCAGTAGAATGCACATATTACATTTTATTTATTGTCGTTACTGTTTGTGGTATTTGACATTTCCACTGGCTTAATTCACAAATTCCATTTACATTGAATAGATTGAATGGTATATCAATAGTAATAATAAGGAACAAATGTAATTTCAAAGTTTCTTTAAATTGCAGAGTCTGGCTTACTCATTTTCTTCTCTTACTATTCTTTGTCTCCTCTTTCTTACCTACTGATATTTTTATCAATCAAATTAAAATGATGTAACATTTAGACTTATATCATTCAGAACTGAAGAACCAAAGGAGATGAAAACAAAGAACACAGTAAAAAGCACCAGCATACCCCACAGTGCGCAAAGAACAATATAGGCTGGGAACCACTGCAGTTTAATAAAAACTTAAAAATATAAATGCTAATTGAATGTAAAGTGAGTTTTTGTCTAACAAAACGTAAAAGTCTTCAGATGAATAACAAGGTAAAAACACAGAACACACTTTCACTTAGATCTGCTCAGTAAAGAGCCATTCTTCTTCTTCTTCTTTCGGCTTTTCCCAGTTAGGGGTCGCCACAGTGGATCACCTGTCCACTCATGATTGGCAGTGGAGTTTTACGGTGTCGAGTTGCCAGCTCAACCTTCCACAGAAGGCACACACATGCACGCACTCACACCTAGGGCCAATTTAGAGTGTCCAATCCACCTACAGCATGTCTTTGGGATGTGGGAGGAATCGGAGCACCCGAAGGAAACCCACACGACTACATGGAGGACATGCAGACTCCGCACAGAAGGCACCCCAACCAAGGATTGAACCGGAGAATCTCTTGCTGTGAGGTGGCAATGCTAACCGCTGCACCACCGTGTCCGCCCTCGGTAAAGAGCCATTACCAAATACAATTAAATATCCAATAATTCAATTAAACCTCCATCATAAGCATCATAAATAATCAAATAAGCAAATAAAAAAACAACAATATTGTTGGAAGGACCTATGGTAACTGTAACGCAGTAAGTGTTATTTATATGGCTATCTGTGACCAATGTGGAGCTTTCTACATAGGGAAAACTGAGCATAAATTGTGAAAGTGAATATATGAGCACTACTATGATATTAGGAAGTCCAATGAAAGGAATGCACTTTACAAACATACCTCGACATGCAAGAAAGCTAGATTCCTATTCTTTGTGATCAAACAGGTAAAGATTGACTTGAGGGGGGGACCCTGGGAGACAAGATTGGAATACAGGGAACTCTTCTGGTAGGTTACTCTCGATGCAGGAAGACGCCCGGGGTTGAATGAGAACATCAGTATAGCCCCCCTTTTAAAATTGAGGGTGGCTAAGCTGTAAAGGTAACACTGAATAAGCAGAAACTGGGTAAAAAACACAGAAAATGCTAGCAACCCAAAGGACCAGTCCATTGCAGAAAAAAAATCACAGGAGACCAAAGTAATTTAGTGCTTTCCTTCACTTTACTTATGGAACTTCTTCAGAATGACCATACATAAAAAAAAATGTCTTATATACCAAAATAAGTAAAACAATTAATATGCATTGACCAATTACATTAATTTACCAATCTTGTCTAAAATTAACTTAAAATGCCAACGTAAAATTTCTAACATCATACACAAACAAGACTTCATACATAATATCTTAAATAACTTTTGATAGAAATGGTCTCATTAATCCCTGGAAGGTAATCAACCCTCAGGAATTTAGTTCTAAAAATTCTAGATAATTATTATAATGTTGCACAAACACTTTTGTGTTAACTCTTTGAAGTACCAAAAAATTAAATTTTCTGAACAAAGTATAATCCTTACTATGTTTAGCTAATGCATTTTTGTAATCTGACTGTTTAATAGCTCTAGTGTGTTCACTAATATGACAACCCAAAGTACTGGTTGTCTTGCATACAAAGCTGTAAAGGTAAACTGGCCATTAATGCCCTACTGTTTGTATTAACATATGGCAATAAGGTCTAATTTAACGACGTTGTTGCTGTGGGTTACTTAAGCAATAACTGACAACGTGGGTTGGTGTGGTTTAATCATGAAGGCACCTGAGTGATTAAGTAAAGCAAACCGTGGGTAAATTTCAATATATCACAACAACAGAGTCAGTTATTGCTATTATACAATGACATTATTTAAGAAAAAAAATGCGTCCGAGGTTATCCAAGTGCAACTAACTCTGGGCGAGACTGCAATCTGAATTGTAGCTTGCTACAGATCCCCCACCATGCCCCAGGATTCCCACTCATCTTTTCTTGATGTACTGCAAAATATTAGGGTTCAACCAAACACCCTAATAATGGGCAACTTCAACTACCCCACCATTAACTGGGAAAACTACTTGTGTACCAAGTCCTTAGCTCAACACTTCTGGAATTCATAAACTCCACTGCCCTAGATCAACTTATCCACACCCCCACCAGGGGCAACAATATCCTAGACCTAGTCATTACCAACATGAGTGACCGGTGTTCCACACCTGAAGTCAACTCCTTGTTGGTCAGATCCGACCATAAGCTAATCACCCTTGATATCCACATCCCGCACCCACCCCCCATAAAGAAAACCTCAGTAAAAAATTTCTCCAAAGCAAACTTCATGCTTCCTAAGACAGAAGTGGTGAACTTCATGACACCCATGCAGATGGACAATACAGTTACAACTGCTGAATCCTACACAAATGCACTCTATAAGCACTTACACGAGTGCATGGATCGTGCTATCCCAAACAGAACCAAGACACTATCCTCCAAAAAAAGGAAGACAACATGTTGGTCCCCTGCCATAAACAAACAGTACAACAGAAGGAAGAAACTGTTACAAAAGAGAGTAAAATCCCATGAGTGGAGGAGCTCCCTGGTCAGCCTCAGTAAGAAGCTGAGATCCCTTATAAGATCCTCCAAAGCAAGCTACGAAAACAAAATCGACACTAATTCCAAGGACAACCACAAAGCATTCTATAGCTATGACAAGAATCTCGATGGCAACACCCAGATCTGCTCTGAGTTACAGCACAAAGGCACGAAAATTACAGAACCAACTGATATTGCCAACATCCTGGCAGATAGGTTCAGTGCTAACTTTACCCCCTCTCACCCCCTAAAGGGCTCATATCTATGCAGGAAGAATGCAGAGTCCCTGTAATCACAACTACACAGGTAAAAGTTGCACTCTCTAAAGCCAAAAACACAGCATCCATGGGACCGGACAACATCTCAGACTGTGTTTTACACAAACTTCAGAACGAACTGGCTCCCCACTTAAACACCATGTTCAATAATAGCCTCGCATCAGGCTTTGTGCCCACTGAATGGCGCACAGCAACAGTTATCCCACTCCACAAAGGGGGAGCCACCACTGATCCCAGGAACTATTGACCTATTAGCCTGACGAGCCTGGTCTGCAAGGCCATGGAACGTATCATCATGGAACTCATAAACAAAGACATTGGTAACCTCCAAACTCTGGATCCCACTCAGTTCGGGTTTGTGAAAGGCAGATCATGCCTCCTGAACCTGATCGACTTCTTTGAGGCAGTCACCAAAGCCATAGATGAGGGTAAGGTGGTTCACACAGCCTATGTTGACCTCGCCAAGGCTTTCAACACCATCCCCCATTCTGGAATTATTATAAATCCCTACATCACAAGATGGGTTGCCAACTGGCTCACTGATAGAACACACACTGTAAAAGTTGCAGACTCCAAATCTGACCTCAAAGCAGTGACAAGTGGAGTTCCACAGGGTTCCATCCTGGGACCTCTCCTGTTTGGTATCTACTTCTCTGATGTACAGACTAACACAGAAGGCCTCTAGCTAATGAAGTTCGCAGATGACTGCAAACTAGGAGCCATAGACAAGTCCCCAAATGATGTGGACATCCTACAGAAGGGCCTCACTGAGACAGACGCCTGGTGTCAGAGCCATGGCCTCAAGATCAATGCCAAACAGTGCAGTGTAATCCCCTTTGGTAAAAACACTGTACCCATGAACTACCACATAGGCAGCAATCTACTTAACAGCGAATGCGGGATCAGAGACCTTGGGACCCAGGTAGACAGTAGTCTCTCCTTTGATAGTCACATCGCCACAGTAGTCAGGAAGTCCTTCTACGTGGCACACCTCATCATAAAAGGGTTCTCATCCAGGAAGAAAGAGGTCATTGTTCCCCTCTACTTGACACTCATTAGACCCATTATAGAGTACAATGCCCCTTTTGGAATGTACCTCACAAGACATCTGCAGCAGCTGGAAAGGCCACAGAAGTACCTCACAAAGAGGATTACTGGCCTCAAACAAATGCCCTACACTGACCACCTCAAAAAACTCCAGCTTTACTCCGTAGCATATCACCTACTCCGAGGTGATCTCTGCCTAACATATAAAGCTATGTCAAACCCAGAGCTGTTGGACATGCTACACCTAAAGAAATCTCAATCCCTCCAAGCTACACGCTCTACAGACCTAAACCTTGTCACCACAATAAACAGGACATGCTGGAGGGATAGATTGCTGTCCCAGAGACTTCCCATACTCTGGAATAGGCTACACATCTATGTCAAGCAAAGTTCTTCATTAGCACTCTTCAAGAAAAATCTTGATGAGTGGATGGGAAATAGGAAATACACCTGGGGATCACTTCTGTGTCTCTGCTAGACAGTGGCACAGGAAAATAACTTTCTTGGGTGGCGTAAGCCAGGGAATCTTGTTGGCTAGGCTTACGTAGGCCCTTGGGCCAATAGCGTAGTACCTACCTATGAACGTATGAACCTATGAACCTATGTCTTTTTACAATGGTGCATTATTGTTTTTCCAACGGTGGTGGTATACTGTTTCCTTGTGCTGATGTACTGCGCATACGTATGGGACTTGCATTCCTATGCATACCCAGTACATCAATGCTTTGAAACGGAAGCAACAGAGAAAAGAAAATCTCTGTTGCTCCGTTTTTTTCGTTTTTTTTTATTTATTAAAAAAAAAGGTGTTGGACACTTTATACAAATGGAAAAAAGTCTGGGTGACATTTTATGTGAATTTATTTAACTAACTACTGGTCTAGCATTTTATTTTGAATGATTCGATGTATTAATATGGTTTATATACATATTTTAACCAACAGATGTCACTGTTGATTTATTATGTTAATCATTTTAACAGATATTTTAATATGACATTTTATATGTACTTATTATATTGTATTTACTCTTGTAACAAGTGATTATTGTTGTTTTTTTATTTGCTTATTGGATTATTTATGATGTTTATGATGGAGGTTTAATTAAATTATTGGATATTTAATTTTATTTGGTAATGGCTCTTTACTGAGCAGATATAAATGAAGCTGTGTTTTTACCTTGTTAATCATCTTAAGAATTCTACTTTTTGTTAGACGAAAACACACTTTACATTCTATTAGCATTTATGTTTTTAAGTGTTCATTAAACTGCAGTGATTCCCAGCCTATATCATTCTTTGTGCTCTGTGAGGTGTGCTGGTGCTTTGTACATCATTCAGAATTGCTTATTTATGTTTTGAGATATAATGTATGATTATTGTGTCATTTGAATATTGTCTTGCTTATTGTTCATTAATTCTGTTTCATTTTGCATTGCTGTTTTTATTGATAGTTTAAAAAGCTTCAGACCCATGCAAACTGAAAGCACAAAATGCCTCTTGCTCTTAAGCTTTTACCCCCGACTTTCTTGCAGACACTATTCGGCCAGTCTAAACCTCACAGTGATCGTCTCCATCTGGCTGCCCAATATCTAGAGAAATAACCAGACTTTATAAACAGAGTCTAAACCACCTCATCCCAGTGCAGAAATAGAGCCTATATTTCCCCTGTGCTGTTCTGACCTAAGGAAGCAAGAATAGGACAGTAAAATATGTGTAACCTGCACCTCACCTCCTATAATTTGTAACTATTTCCTGAAAATTTGGTTCTAGTGTGCGCTCCCTGCCAGGATAACCAACAGACATAGTCTCCTACTCTGTGTCCCCTATATCTATCATTAGACTTGCCTCTAGACCCCCCCCCCCGTTTTTATTCTCTCCTCTGCCATACAGCTCTCATATTTCTCCCTTCATTATATTATAGGAATTGACCACTAGAGGGCAGCATAAGACCTCCATTACCTAGCAGCTCTACTACTTCTTAGAAACTAAGTTCTTAACCAGGTACTTTACCTGTATCTTTTTCCACCTTTACACATCCATACTCTCTCTGTTACTCTTTATTCATCTCACCCTCTTCATCACTAGTAAGTCCTTTATCTCCTTGCATACCCCAGTTTGAACCTACCTTCCACTTTCATTGATTGTTTTCCTCACTACCTGCCTACTTCCTTTCCTTCTTGGCTCTACACACCCCATTCACCCTATGGGCTCACTCCGCTCCACTACCTTACCCCCAATTCCCACCCACCCAGTGCTTCTAGCCTTATACCTCTCTAGCCACTCCCACATCCCCAATATCCAGTCCCAACCCACATCTCATTAAAGGTATTCCCATCATACTACATCACTCCTCCCACTTCATTACATTCTTCACCTATTCACTCTCTACCTTCAGCTTCTTCATCACAATGCCTATTTCACCCATATTAACTTACCTCAAACCCCTACTCCTGTTCTCAATTCTTCCTTTCCTTTTCCTTCCCTATATCTTAACTGCCTATGAACATCTTAGCTACTCGAATTTCCACCAGCCCTCTAAACAAACTTCCCTACCAGCTTTATCAGCCACCCTTAAACATATCAACATACCATCTACAACCAACTATCTCCTCCCAAAGTATCATAGAGTTATCCATATTACCTATAAACACTTCCAAATCAAGAGAACCCATAACATATTGAATCTTTCTCTAATTCACATATATAAACCACACCTACACCTCCTACTGGAGGGTGACATTCATCCCAATCCTGGTCCTACCAATTATAGTCCTGCTAACCCAGTTAGACCCTCGCTCTCTTCCTTTCACACCCTTAAAAGATCTTCTAACTCCCTCTTCATAGCACACCTAAATATACAAAGTGTAAATAATAAAGTGACTCACCTTCATGCTCTACTGGAAGTACATAACTTTGACATCCTATGCCTAACCGAAACATGGTTAAAACCAGCAACCCAAGACTATGAAATCACCCCTCCAGGATATAGCATTTTAAGAGTGGATTGCCTTAACAAGAAGGGCAGGGGCATAGCCTTAATATATAAAGCAGGGCTCCAAACTACTCTACTAGATACCCATCCACCATCTGATACCAATACTGAAATTCTTATCACTAAGCTACAACTAAATACTTGTAAGTCCATCTACATTATATGCTCATATCTTCCTCCAGGTAATAACATCACCTCCCTAGAAAATATCCTTAGCTGGCTTTCCATTAACTATCCACAAGAAACCATACTGCTAGGCGACTTTACTATAGACTGGAATACCTGTAATACTGATAACCAACTAACCACCTAAACATACATGGCTTCTCCAAAACTATCACCTCACCCACTCGAATCCATAAACCTACCAATAAAGAAAGCACCCTAGATTGGATTCTGATAAATACTCAGTCCCCAACATATATGGCAGGCATCCTGCCAGATGACATTAGTGATCACTAATTACTAATCACTCACTAACTTATATAATTCAACAAAAGAGTAATATTCCCTACCTTCAACTTTTAGAACTATTCACTCCAATAAATGTTTTAACCCTGAACATTTTCAAAATGAACTTAGTGTGTGCAATTGGTCACCCCTAAAGCACCTCCAGCTAGAGGAAGCAGTGGCATACTTCAATTCTAAGATCCTAGAAATCTTGGACTGCCATGCCCCTTCTTGTACTCTTAGGAACAGTACCAAAACTGCTCCATGGCTTACAAAGGAAACTAAGCAAAAAATTCTACTAAGAAACAAATTTTGGGCCAAATGGCGTACTTCTAAAGACCCATCTGATCATTTAAAATGTAAACAGCTTAGAAATTCTACTAAAGCATCAATACTATTAGATAAAAAACTTTTACTTTCAACTTCAACAGACCTTTCAACAAAGACTGCAGAAATTCTGGTCAGGTATCAATAGACTCCTTCATCCAAACAACTCTAAGACACCAACCCCATCAGGAATTGCCCAAGAGACTCCCAAACAAATTGCTGATACCTTTAATATCTTCTTTACTGAAGCCATCCAGTCATTTGCTAACTATCTCCTGTATCCTCTAATCCACCCTCCTCCTCAACTAACTCACCACCTACTTTCCAACTACAACCTGTGCCTTCATCCCTCATCTGTACCCTCCTTCAAAAACTGAAACCTTCTTCCCCATCTGCTGACCTCTTACCTGCTAAATATCTGCAAACAGCAGCTAAAGTTATTGCTTACCCTATCTTGATCATAATAAATAGAACCATAACAGAAGGTACCATTCCATCCATCTAGAAAGTCTCCCATATAATCCCTCTACACAAAGGTGACATCTCAACAGAACTTTCTAACTTTTGTCCAATTGCCCTACTCTCTCCCATAGCTAAAATCATGGAAAAATGCACCCACTGTCAACTGTTCCACCACCTTCGCCAAAATAGCCTATTAGCTAGCTCTCAGCATGGCTGTAGACCTTTCCATAGCACCACTACTGCCCTCCTGTCATTTTCTGACCACATTAACAAAAACCGTAGCAATAGCACCCTGTCCTCTGCAATCTTTATTGATCTCTCAAAAGCATTCAACATGGTTAACAATCAGCTACTGTTGAATATTCTTAAGTCCCTCTCACTTGATACTCAAGCACTACAGTGGTTCAAGTCCTACTTAGATAACAGGCAACAGGCTGTGCTTTGGGATAACAGTCTATTCTCCCACCTTCCTGTCACCCTTGGTGTACCCCAAGGTTCTATTTTGGGTCCTCTTCTATTCTCCATCTTTATAAATGATCTATCTATTAGTAAGCTACATCCATACAATAAGAAGATGACTTCACATTAATAAATGTCTTTGCGTTAGTAGAAGAATGTTTTTTACAGCGTTGTCTCCTCCTTAACCCTAAAAAGACTAAACTATTGCTTTTTACTCCTACACAAAAGTCCACCCCAATTAACTTCATTATCATATCTAATAACGGCACACTCATATCTCCTCACACTACCACCAAACTCTTAGGAGTAACAATAGAACACAGCCTTAACTATGATACTCATATCAACACCACAATAAAATCAGTTAACTGAAAACTAGGCTCCCTCTATAAAATTAAACCCTTCCTTACTCCCATAGCTAGAACTACTATTGCCCACACCCACCTTATCTCAACTCTCTTTTATGCCTCTCCTATATACATGAATCTATCTAAAAGCAATCTCAACAAGCTGGCAATCTCCTACAATAACAGTGCCAGATTTGATACCGGCTCCCCTTTCAGAACCCACCACTGCCAAAATCTGAAACAACTGGGTTGGCTGGAACTGCATAATCAAATTCTATTCCACCAACTGATTATTGCCCATAAAACCCTTTATCATCCAGGTAACACACCAATTCTCATAAGTCTAATCGGCCCATATAAAAATCGTACAAACCTACGCTCAGCAAATAAACTACTTGTATCAAGACGAATACCCAACAATAAAGCAGGTGGTTCTCTTTTCTCTAACACTGTGGGAAAAATCTGGAACCTACTTCCTGGTGAACTTACATCTCTTTCTTCAACTGCACTATTCAAAAAGAAACTCAAATTATACCTTACAACCCACGGGCTATGTCCTTGTACTAACCCTGACTAAGATTTCTCTTCATGTTATCCTAGGTTATAGAAACAATTTACTACTCACTTTATAGCCACTTTAAGACCACTACCTTCTAAGTTGGACTTATTGTACCCAGGAAAGACTGTATGGACATGTCCCTGCCTTATGGATGAGTTAACTAATTCTCCCAATCTTGTTTATAACTATTCTGTTCTCCTGTGCCATATTTATAACTTTGATTTGAGAATCTCCCACATCCTTCTGAATACTCATTTCTTCTACTATTGTTTGGTTAAAAAAAAGGAATTTTCTGTTTTGTTTTACTTTTATCTATCATGAATGCTAAGTTACCATGTAACACCTGTTTTGTCTGACAAGTTTTCTGTAACTGAAGTTGTAATGTTCTGTTTGTTCTTGTCTTTTATGTGGAGTTTTTCTCCCTGGGCGTCTACTGAAAATGGACATATATCCAGTTAGACTAGCCTAGTCAACAAATGTAAAATAAAATAAAAAATAATAAATCAATTTCACTGGTCAGCTCTTCGACCAGTAATAAATACAGGCAGTTAGCTGAAATTATTTATGGGAAGCGTTAAAGAACAAGTTTTGGAAAAAGAGTATTTTTTCCTTTTTTATTCCAACATTTTTATTGCTGGAACATCTTATTATACTAATTGGCCAGGTCCCCTTCAATAAACACATCACACCGAATGATGTTTTATGACCTTTATTAAACTTCCATAAACATAATTGTTAACCAATATTTTTTAATTACCACCAATACATGATATAGGTGAGGATAGCATCCATGTAACATTAAACTAGGACAGTGTGACCCCACTCATCCTGACCAATAAGCAGCATCCATACCTCCACTCACTTATTTATGAAGCAGCGTACCACCACTCACTTCAGTTACCATTTATTGAATTACATGTCCAACCAATAAGCAGCTTACCTCCCTCACTTATTTTACTTATCAAACAGCATCCAGCTGCTCGCTTTCCTTTCCCAACTCATTGAACTGAACACCCAACACCAGAAGGGGAATAGAAGAGGGCAAACCTGCTCCGCTTCTCCACCCACCAGCCTGAGCAGGCTGTTCCCCCTCTCTCCAATCAAACTTCTAACAACTTAACCTCCATTAAAAGGCATTAAGCCAAATATCATTTGGTGTCATTTTGGAGTGAGCTGGATGTAGTGGTGATGACTGTACCCAAGGGTGAGAGAGTGGTGATTGGAGAAGATTTCAATGGGCATGTTGGTGAAGGGAACAGAGGGGATGAGGAAGTGATGGGTAGGTATGGTGTTAAGGAAAGGAATGCAGAAGGCCAGATGGTAGTGGATTTTGCAAAAAGGATGTACAAAGCTGTGGTGAATGCATATTTTAACAAGAGGGAGGAGCATAGGGTGACATACAAGAGTGGAGGGAGATGCACACAGGTGGATTATATCCTATGCAGGAGGGCCAGTTTGAAGGATATTGGAGACTGTAAAGTGGTGACAGATGAAAGTGTAGTTAGGCAGCATAGAATGGTAGTCTGTAGAATGACATTGGTGATCAAGAAGAGGAGGAGGAGTGTGAGGGTAGCACCAATGATTAAATGGTGGAAATTGAAAAAGGGTGATTGTGAGGTGGATTTCCTGGAAGAGTTAAGACAGGCACTGAGTGGCAGTGAAGTGTTACTGAATAGCTGGGTAACTACAGCAGAGCTAGTAAGGGAGACAGCTAGAAAGGTGCTTGGTGTGACATCTGGACAGAGGAAGGAGGACAAGGAGACCTGGTGGTGGAATGAGGAAGTACAGGAGAGTATACGGAGAAAGAGGTTGGTGAAGAAGTGGGATTGTCAGAGAGCTGAAGAAAGTAGACAGGAGTATAAGGAGATAAGGTGCATGGTAAAGAGAGAGGTGGCAAGGCTAAGGATAAGGCGTATAGAGAGTTTTATGAAAGGTTGGACACTGAGGAGGGAGAAAAGGACCTGTACCAATTGGCTAGACAGAAGGACCGAGCTAGGAAAGATGTGCAGCAGGTAAGGGTGATAAAGGATAATGAGGGAAATGTACTCATTAGCGAGGAGAATATGTTGAACAGATGGAAGGAGTACTTTCAGGGGCTGATGAATGAGGAGAATGAGAGAGAGAGAGAAGTCTGGATGATGTGGGGATAGTAAATCAGGATGAGCAATGGATTAGCAAGGTGGAAGTAAGGATAGCTATGAAGAGGATGAAGAATGGAAAGGCTGTTGGTCCAGATGACATACCTGTGGAATCTTGCAGGTGTTTAGGATAAATGGCAGTGGCATTTTTAACCAGATTGTTTAATGAAATCTTGGAAAGTGAGAGGATGCCTGAGGAGTGGAGAAAAAGTGTTTTGGTACCGATTTTTAAGAATAAGGGTGATGTGCAGAGCTGTAGTAACTACAGAGGGATAAAACTGATCAGTCACAGCATGAAATTATGGGAAAGAGTAGTGGAAGATAGGTTAAGAAGGGAGGTGATGATTAGTGATCAGCAGTATGATTTCATGCCAGGAAAGAGCACTACAGATGCGATGTTTGCTCTGAGAGTGTTGATGGAGAAGTACAGAGGTCAGAAGGAGTTGCATTGTGTCTTTGTGGACTTAGGGAAAGCATATGACAGGGTGCCCAGAGAGGAGTTGTGGTATTGTATGAGGAAGTCGGGAGTGGCAGAGAAGTACGTAAGAGTGGTACAGGATATGTAAAAGGGTAGTGTGACAGTGGTGAGATCTGCAGTGGGAGTTACAGATGCATTTAAGGTGGAGGTGGGATTACATCAAGGATCTACTTTGAGCCCTTTCTTATTTGCACTGGTGATAGGTTGACAGATGAGATCAGACAGGAGTCCTCGTGGACTATGATGTTTGCAGATGACA
Organism: Protopterus annectens; assembly: GCF_019279795.1. NCBI lineage: Eukaryota > Metazoa > Chordata > Ceratodontiformes > Protopteridae > Protopterus > Protopterus annectens. The sequence continues at coordinate 711,154,670 of NC_056746.1, forward strand.
TCGTGATATGTAGTGAGAGTAGGGAACAGGTTGAGGAGACCCTGGAGAGGTGAAGATATGCTCGAGAGAGGAGAGGAATGAAGGTCAGCAGGACTAAGACAGAATATATGTGTGTGAATGAAAGGGAGGATAGAGGAATGGTGAGGATGCAGGGAGTAGAGCTGGCGAAGGTGGATGAGTTTAAATACTTGGGATCAACAGTAATGGCAAGTGTGGAAGAGAGGTGAAGAAGAGAGTACAGGCAGGGTCGAGTGGATGGAGAAGAGTGTCAGGACTGATTTGTGACAGATGAGTACCAGTAAGAGTAAAAGGGAAGGTCTACAAAAGGGTAGTGAGACCAGCTATGTTATATGGGTTGGAGACAGTGGCATTGACAAAAAGGCAGGAGTCAGAGCTGGAAGTGGCAGAGTTAAAGATGTTAAGATTTGCACTGGGTATGACGAGGGTAGACAGGATTAGGAATAAGTATATTAGAAGGTCAGCCCAGGTTGAACAGTTTGGAGACAAAGCCAGAGAGGTCATATTGCATTGGTTTGGACATGTGCTGAGGAGGGATGCTGGGTATATTGGGAAAATGATGCTAAGGATGAAGCTGCCAGGTAATAGGAAAAGAGGAAAGCCTAAGATAAGGTTTATGGATGTGGTTAGAGAGGACATGCATGCAAGTTGCTGGTGTGACAGAGCAAGATGCAGAGGACAGGAAGAAATGGAAACAGGTGATCCGCTGTGGTGACCCCTAACCGGGAAAGCCGAAAGAAGAAGTACTCCATCCTGCCTAACCAAACTGTATCCATGCCATCACCTTTCCAATCCCTATCACATAAACAACAAAATTAGCCAGTTGCCTGAACAGCTGAAAGCAAACCAATGATCCCTCTCCAATGCTAAAATTATGAACCATAACCTACCATACCCACTGTATATGACTGAAATACCCAGTTACCCAACTACCCTACTAATAGTAGCTTCGTAATGATACCCAGGTCATTACCAGCCAACTAGAAAAACACTATGTCCACTACCACTTGAAACCATGCAGAGGCAATTGCATACCATCATGTCAAATTGCAGCCCCATTTTACTGCCCAATGAATATCATAAACACATGAGATCTCTTTCAAAATTCCATTTAATAGCAATCTTGCCATCACACTAAATACCCATTATAAGCAATAAGACATTTAAACCACCATCATGACCTTTTAGCAATACGACCCCAAGTGCATCATAAACAGTAAACACAAGCCAGGCAAAACTACACAAGCACAATATACCACCAAAACCTGAAAATGCCTGATGTCACCAGGTCAAACAAGGTCAGTGACATGTCATCATGCCAAACTGCCACCTCTTGATCACCCAATGGATATACTAATGACCAAACTGCCATTTCCTTTCCTAATGAAGCATTGCCTAATAATTCCCCTCATCATATCCACCATCCATAAAAAAACATTGTTATAAAGCAAGAAAGCATATGGCAACCAAGACTGCCCTGATAATGGCATCAGTGCATCCATGAACAATAAGCAGACAAAATGCACGTTAATGGCCCTCCATAAACCCACACTAACCAACTTACTTTGCCAGTAGACAATGTCTGCTGAACTTCACACTATCAAACCCGCCCTTTCAGCATGAAGCATCACCCAAATTTCATAAATTAGCCTAACCTTGTCACCTATGGAACTGAATTAATTGCAGCTAAGAACGCCTTGATACACTGACATGTCCCACCTTGTTCCCAAGCCTGAACCAAATAACTCAGCAATCCGTCCACCAATCCCCTAAACCCTGATGGCTACAACACAGTATGACCAAGCTAGCAACACCCTTCCATTTGCTTACTTCTAAAAACTACCCCTGCGTACTGCAACCCAGCCTAGCATGCCTCAGCTGACAGCATCAGCAAACATACCACTGTCATCTTGATCAAGTGAAAATGGACCCTATTCCCCCAACTTCTCCTGCTAATACTATGCCTGCTAAATTATAACCGGCTTGACCCTACCATATGCCTTCCTTATAAAAAGTGCCTGAAACTCCTGAAAAATAAACATAACTAATCTGGTAATACCCTACTGTAAACCTCCCATGTAAAAAGGTGCCCCAAACTCCCAAAGCAACCTTTAATCATAAAACAACAGCATCAACCACTGAGCAACCCTCTGTATTGCCATCCCCCAAGAAAACTCAAACCTACCACCATGCCCCCAACATCAGATCAACATCATCTTATCACGGCTCCAACCCACCTGTGGACAACTCCAACTCCCCATAAACAACCCCCCAACTCGCTCTACCCTGCCATTGTACTGCCTCAGCCTCACTTGCCTCCATGCTGCTCCCATTCTACTCCCTAACTGAGCCAGGTCTATCATGTCTTAATGAGCAACTAAAGTAGGATCACCTGCGAACTCATCGTGTACCACTCCAGCCAGCAGCATATGTAGCCAAGCAGAATCCATCACCTTGATGCCAACTGATGCCTACACTGTGCTCATCCATCTACGACCTCATTGCAGCACTCCAGCTACCAGCACAAATGTCGACTCCTCGCTCACCCCGCATTGATCTGCAAAAGAAAAGAAAACAGGAAATTCTCTGCACATCCAACCAACATTTAGTTAGCATTGAGAGCTGCCAAGAGTCCTCCACCATACCCCAACAAATCCTTTTGCTTCAAATAAAAGACATACTACAACAATAATCGGTATTATGCCACCTTCTGCAGTAACTGGCCACTACTTTAGATGACCTATTAAAATGTGGATGACCCATTAAAATGTAGAATGCTAGTGAATCAACCAAAGTATCTTCCACTTAACACTGCATATAAGGGATAATTAAAACAGCAACATACCTGGGTCAAAGTGTAGCTCCTGTACAAAACTTGTATAGCAGTTTACTGCCCATTCAACTTATTTCTTCAAACCATCTTGGGGTCATTTTGGATGCAAGTACTACTGGAGTATACCAGCACAATCAGTCTTACCCAAATTAAAATTTTTAAACATACACGGCCACCTGAAGGAAGATGCCACCATGACAGCTTTACTCACCACCATATTACCTGCCAAAGAACAAAATTAACTAATAGCATAAGGGTTTATATTAGATCGCCAAACTCACAGGAGTTTGAACAATGTAATATTGAACCATGAAATTTGAAACCCAAGAATTACGAAAACACAAAACAGCGATTTTTTTCCCAGGGAAAAAAAAATCACTGTTTCGGTACAAAAAAAAAAAAAACACTTGCACTTTAAACTTAAACTAATAATATACCAACCCCAAGATCGCAACACAGTGGTGGAAATAGCAAAGTTTTAAAAAGGGCCCACTGATTTTTTTCCCTGGGAAAAAAATTGGTGTGCTGTGGCTTTGCTATTTTCGTATTTTGAACATTTGGGTTCAATATTGCAAAGTTCGGACTCCTGTGAATTTGACGTTGTAATATAGACCCATAGCATATCCATACCTCTAAGGATAAGGCATATGAAGAGTTGTATAAAAGGTTGGACACTAAGGAGGGAGAAAAGGACCTGTACCGATTGGCTAGACAGAGTGACCGAGCTAGTAAAGATGTGCAGCAGGTAAGGGTGATAAAAGGATAATGAGGGAAATGTACTCACAAGCAAGGAGAGTGTGTTGAGGAGATGGAAAGAGTACTTTGAGGGATTGATGAATGAAGAGAATGAGAAGGAGAGAAGGTTGGATGACGTGGGGATAGTGAATCATGAAGTGCAGTGGATTAGCAAGGCGGAAGTAAGGATATCTATGAAGAGCATGAAGAACGGAAAGGCTGTTGGTCCAGATGACATACCTATGGAAGCATGGAGGTGTTTAGGTGAAATGGCAGTGGAGTTTTTAACTAGATTGTTTATTGAAATCTTGGAAAGTGAGAGGATGCCTGAGGAATGGAGAAAAAGTGCTTTGGTACAGATTTTTAACAATAAGGGTGATGTGCAGAGCTGTAGTAACTACAGAGGGATTAAATTGATCATTCACAACATGAAGTTATGGGGAAGAGTAGTGGAAGCTAGGTTAAGAAGGGAGGTGATGATTAGTGATCAGCAGTATGATTTCATGCCAGGAAAGAGCACTACAGATGTGATGTTTGCTCTGAGATTGTTGATGGAGAAGTACAGAGAAGGTCAGAAGGAGTTGCATTGTGTCTTTGTGGATTTAGAGAAAGCATATGACAGGGTGCCTAGAGAGGAGTTGTGGTATTGTATGAGAAAGTCAGGAGTGTCAGAGAAGTATGTAAGAGTGGTACAGGATATGTACGAGGATAGTGTGACAGCGGTGAGTTCTGCGGTGGGAGTGATGGATGCGTTTAAGGTGGAGGTGGGATTACATCAAGGATCAGCTCTGAGCCCTTTCTTATTTACAGTGGTGATGGACAGGTTGACAGACGAGATCAGACATGAGTCCCTGTGGACTATGATGTTTGCAGATGACATTGTGATCTGTAGTGAGAGTAGGGAACAGGTGGAGGAGACCCTGGAGAGGTGGAGATATGCTCTAGAGAGAAGAGGAATGAAGGTCAGCAGGACTAAGACAGAATATATGTGTGTGAATGAGAGGGAGGATAGAGGAATGGTGAGGATGCAGGGAGTAGAGGTGGCAAAGGTGGATGAGTTTAAGTACTTGGGATCAACAGTTCAGAGTAATGGTGAGTGTGGAATAGAGGTGAATAAGAGAGTACAGGCAGAATGGAGTGGGTGGAGAAGAGTGTCAGGAGTGATTTGTGACAGACAAGTACAAGTAAGAGTGAAAGGGAAGGTCTGCAAGAGGGTAGTGAGACCAGCTATGTTATATGGGTTGGAGACAGTGGCACTGACAAAAAGGCAGGAGTCATAGCTTGACGTGGCAGAGTTTAACATGTTAAGATTTGCACTGGTTGTGACGAGGATGCACAGGATTAGGAATAAGTATATTAGAGGGTCAGCCCAGATTGGAAGGTTTGGAGACAAAGCCAGAGAGGCAAGATTACATTGGTTTGGGCAAGTGCTGAGGAGGGATGCAGAGTATATTGGGAAAGAGATGCTAAGGATGAAGCTGCTAGGTAACAGAAAAAGAGGGAGGCCTAAGATAAGGTTTATGGATGTGGTGAGAGAGGACATGCAGGTGGTTGGTGTGACAGAGCAAGATGCAGAGGACAGGAAGAAATGGAAACAGTTAATCTGCTGTGGTGACCCCTAACGGGAGCAGCTGAAAGAAGAAGAAGAAGCATAACCATACCTCTCACATGCAGTCCACGTGAATGCACCCCCCCCCCCATAGGAGGTCACCAAATTTTATGTTCCTATATACCAGCGCAATCAGTCTTGCCCAAAATTAAAATTGTAAACATACATGGTCACCTGTTGACTTAGAAGGAACAAAGAATTAAATGTGCCCCTCAAAGTTAAAATTTGACTGTGAATGATTTTTGCAGTCTGCAAAACCATATATATTTATGGTATCTGCAGAGAATAAAACATTTCTAATAAAACTTGCAGCCAGCACCTGTAAAGGTTATGAATTCTGCACTCAGCTGTAAGTCATTGTGTAGTGAATTCAATCTACAGGGAATTGCAAGAACCGAAATTCCTTAAGGAAGAACCCAAATATGAGGAAATCTCTGTCAGTGGAGAGGTTTCCTCAGCCCTGTGATCTACCATCCCCCCTCTTTTTTCACAGACTTCAGTTTTTAATGATTTGCCACTAAATTGCCAGAAAACCATTTTGTGGAAGGAGGGGCCCAACATAAATAAGTAGTTCCTCCTAAAGTCCAGTTGCTCCCGTCTAAACATTGCCATTATATATTAAGTGTAACTCACCAACACATCTCCAAAAGTAACCAGTGTTAGAAGGGATTAACAGAGGGAAGGCTAATATTGTTGAATTAATAATATAAGTTGTTGGACTCTCCATTCTGCCTGATTGTGCCAATGCACATCACTGGCCTAACCAAATGCATATAACTGAATATATGAGCAGTAAATATCAGCCCTGCCATATACCCTAAAGGCTGTAATGGTCCCTCAACCAATTGTGCATCCCCATGAAAACACAGTGTGCAGGTGCTTCACGGCCCATGACAGGAAGAAAAAAAAAAAAAAAAAAAACACCCTGCAGCAGGCGGAAGCCAGCAGAGCAGTAAACCACCAATGCATATGAAAATTAACTGAGGACTGAAGAACTTGGGAGTGAGCTATAGCAACATAAAACCAAGCCACCAATGATAGGGATATTTGATTCCTACAGCCAAGCTTCCTACCTACAATCTGAAACCTTGATAAGAACCCATCAGTTTCATGACACATTTCATATCAACCATGTGAACAAAGCTATCTTCTGACCAAGCTAACAGTGCTACTATCCATAAAACCTGCAGGGCCAGAAAAGACTCACATCTAAATGTATAAGATTGCAGCTATATAGTGTAGCATCTTCGTCAAGATGGTAAACTTCCTTGTAGTCCTAAAGCAACATTCAGACTATTATTGCCCAATATTTATTTTTTTGATCCTTAAAAATACACTTTTCTTTCAATTCATGCCTGCTTCTTCAATATATTTTATCATTTTAAAGATAAAAATAATAATTTGGAGCTTTTTGCTAAAAATGGGCTTCAATCTAGTCAGACTTTCCTGGTAATCAAATGACAATAAATAATTAAATAAATAAAAGATACTCCCCGGGATTCATGAAGCCTGCACCAGGCACCGAAGTAGCGTTGGCGATCTAGCACCAAATATGGCCGTCGAACGATTCAGGTAAGAGCTGTTTCCATGTGCACTACCAGCATACGGCAGAGCTGTGCAGCTCCCAGTGCATGTATGCTAATTACCCCATGTGCAGCAGTGTATCATCCAAATGAAGGTATATAGCGATTCATGAAGTGGTGCAGGTGTAGCGTAAGCATGTAGAGATGTAAACCAAAAGAAAACTGTTTACATTTTCTCAAACATAAAATCGGAGACATGAAAGTGGACCAAACTTACGTATTATAATATTAATATATGCCAGTGGCTAAATATATAGCCAATGGCATAAAACAACATGCACAACATATAAAAAATAACATTTAATGTCATGGCCACATCAATGCAAAGTAAAACAGCAGTGCATCTGTGCGCAAACGGGATCACAAGGAAAATATATTTAGATGTCATAAAACTGCAATGTAACACAATTCATGATATCCCCATAATAGTCAATGGCATGCATGCTACACCACAACCATGGCACAAGGGTTGCTAAGGGTCTGTGACAGTGTTCCGTGCTGTAACTAGGAATTAGCAGTCAATGCCATGCAAATTAGTCAAGTAATACTGAATTGCAAAAGCCCCGCTGGCATAAGGATGTACCACACGGTGTAGTGGTACAACACCTAGGAGTGGCCTGGAGGTAAACATGACATCAAGAGAGGGGTACACCACTGTAGCTGTAAGCACATTGGATCACTGCTAATCCGTGTTGTGTGTTCCTAAGCAAAGCCGCAGGATAGGTGTGTGGAAGTAGCTATAGCATTGCTTAGTTGAGCGCACACAAGGTAACAGAAAGTTAATGTAAACGTGGTTGAAAACGCGCACGGAACCCGGTAAACGGCTGTGTGCAGCGCGCACCACAGCTGAAACAGGAAGGATACGGGAAGACAATAAGGAAATGCCGCAGCATGGTAATTGGAGTACAAATGAGTAATTAACACCTAGAAACTTACAGTGGGCCATAGACAACAGCTAAGAAGGCTGCTAGCAGCTACCTGCAGAACAGGAAAGGGGAGGTGCCGTACAGCAAAGAAAAGAGAACTGTCACAGCAGAACAAAGCAAACGTGCAGTAGATCAGCTACATAACACATTTCCCAACACAATCCTGCGTTGTGAAAGTACAAAACAAGATAGGCGGCAGCTGGATGCATGCCTGACAATGGGAGGGAAATCGAGTTGAAAATTGAAGTAAAGGGCAATAGATGAATCATGGCAGCCAAGCATAAGTCAACATCAAAGGCCCCACAATAGCAGTACCTGCTGTAAAACCAATAATTAAGATACCCTGCAGCTGGAATTGCACATACACACCCAATTACATCAGCATCATCCATTGCACAATAGTATAAGGTGTGAAAGCCCCACACACACACTTGTGTATTCCCAGACACTCTGCACCATTGGTGTATACAGATGGGGAACTTTTAATATGTACATGTTAGGGGCCTCCATAGCTTTGATTCACCAGCATGTGTTGGAGACTGGCAGTGGAGTGGAGGATGATGCTGACAACCATCTCAGGCACCAGAGGAGGAGAAGAGTGTTCAGACACAGGGTAAACTACCAGGGGCTACATGATCTGGAGATAGTAGAGCATTACATGGTGGACAGAGACATCATACAGCAACTTGTTGAGCTGTGCCGGGCATGCCTCAGAGCCAGAAGTAACAGAGGTGAACCCATCCCAGTGGACACGAAGGTATGTGTAAGCTTGAGAATACTAGCCACAGGTACCTTCCAAAGGCCAACTGGGGATATCATGGGGTTCTCACAGGGATCAGCATCCAGGGTACTCCACCAATTCCTGGATGCCATGTTACCACATGCCAATGAGCACATATACTTCCCCCAAATGCAGGAGGAGTTGGGCAGCAATATGCGTCTCTTCCACCATGTGGCAGACTACCTGGAGGTACTGGGTGCAGTAGACTGCACGCACATACACATCAAGTCACCACCCAGTGAGCAGGGTAGGCACTACATAAACTGCAAGGAATTCCCCTCCATCAACTGCCAGGTCATGTGCAATTCCCAGGGCATTATCATGGATGTGTGTGCTGGCAGCCTTGGAAGCTATCACGATTCCACATCTGGCATGTCTCACAGCTGTATCAGGTATTTGCCAGGGGAGACATCCCATATGGCCACCTGTTGGGGGATGCTGGCTATGCACTGGAACCGTGGATGATGACTCCCATCAGAAATGCACACACAGGCATGCAAGAACGCCATAATGAGGCACACGCAGGAACCAGAATCTTCATAAAGCGAGTGTTTGGGATGCTGAAATCACGGTTCCGTTGCTTGGACATATCTGGTGGAGCCTTGCAGTACTTTCCCGGAACGTGTGCCTACATCTTCATAGCATGTGCCATGCTACACAATATGATCCTGCGGAAACAGCTGCAGCAGGGACAGAATGGTGAAGGCCCTCACAGCCCACCACCATTGCCAAGGGACCCACAGGCACAGGAGGATTCAGACCATGAACACCCTGTGCTAGCCTCAGTAGGCAGACAGAGGCATGCCCAGTATAAGATGCCCATGCCTTGGCAAAAAGGGAAAGTATAGCACACACACGGATAGTGTAGGCACTCATGGACTGACACCCTTCTCCACCTGCTCACACAGCAAACATGGATGGCACACACACACACACACACACACACACACACACACACACACACACACACACACACACACATGACCACCTGTAAATTGTCATGTTTAGGTGGTCTACTGTGTGCATCCTACATAGGTAGCCCTCAACTATTGTACGCACAACCGCCATTGGCACAAGGTAAGTCAATACCTGAACAGTAAATTAAGCTATTAGCATGTGTCCATACTGTATGTACAGGTTCATAGATACATAGGTAGGTACATGCCCAACTGCCGATGCCACTCATACGCGTAGGCAAAACGTGTCTGCTGTCATCACCCCATCGATTAACTAACTGTCCCTCTGTGGAGCAGAGTCAATTGCGGGATCCCTGGGGTGTAGCCACTGTTCACCACCCACTCTACAAGGATTCCCTGAAGTGTTAGTGAGGGGTTTTGTATAATGTAATCAGGGATGTAGTTCCAAATAATGGTGAGTATCCCTGACAGGAATCTTCACAGATGTTTACATGTTACATAGTGTACTTTAAACACAGCTTGCCTTTATAGGTAGTTCTCCACAGAATAATAAACATGTGGAACACACAACTGCTGAAATGTGCATTAATCACCCTTGCACTACCAGTGCCTGCTCTGAGAGGTAAGATATCACTACCAGGATTAGAACACTCAACCATGTACACATTCATCACAATAACATACCAATAAGCTACCTGAGCTGTACCAATGGGAGTCATGTATACTGACAGGATAAAACACAAAATGTAGGAATGTGCTGAAATAGGATAAACCAGCATGTACCCAATGAAAGGTGTATGTTTTATATATATATATATATATATATATATATATATATATATATATGTATATATATATATATATATATATATATATATATATATATATATATATATATATATATATATATATATATATATATATATATATATATATATATATATATATATATATATATATATATATAGAGAGAGAGAGAGGGAGAGAGAGAGATATATATATCGATATATGGGGATATACATATATATGTACATATATAGATAAGTTAACAACATCTATATAACCATGGAGGTACATATAAATGGGATACCTACCACATACCAACTGCTTTACATACCAACGTGCGTAATCCCGAGGCTTAAGGTCGAAAAGAACACAGTACCGAAACACCAGATGCACGAGGTGTAAAATCACAATGTTAAGGGACAGTTAGTCAGTGCTTCTGGTGTTGTGGTTCAGGTAGGTTACTGTGTGCAATTGTGTTTCTTAGGGCTGTAGTGTGTGTAAGTGTGTGTTCTGTGTGTGGTGTGTGTTCTTGGGAGACTGTAATGTGTGGGTGTGGGTTAGCTTTGTGCGTCTGTTTTCGCGACCTAGGAGGTAGAATATTAAAGTAGGGGTTGGTGTGGGGGGCATAGACACCTACATGAGGGGTGTAGGTGGGCTTGGCCACCTGCTTATATGTAGTGTAGGATGGTTTGTTTGGATGTGTTGGGTAGCAGTGTGTCTGTGTGTGCATGTGTGTGTTCCATGTTCGTGTTATTTTCGCGAGTTGCTGTCACTGTCAGTAATGTGAGGTATGGGAGTTTGGTCCCCTTACTGTGTGCGTCGGAACTCTGTGGTTTCGGGATTCTGTCGGTATCCTGTATACAGCGGTTGAAGTGTTTATATATGTGTATAACATGGACCATAGCAATCACACATTCTGCCACTACCAACCTTTATGAACAAAGGATATGGAGAGTATATGCCTATACACTATTACAAATATGTGCTATGGACATGAGCCAATGATAGTGTTACCACCTGTCCCACTTTGCGAGGGACACTCCCTCTTTGGGCGGGTGTGTCCTGACCAAATATATTAAACATGGCAAATGTCCTGGGATTGTAGGACATAATTATGTCCCATATTTACTGTAATAGTTGCATACAATAGTTATTTCTGTATCTAAAATACCTACATGTTACAAGAAACAGGATAAGCAACTAAACTGCTACAAGAATAAGCTTATATTTAGGCAAGAAAGGAAAGTTCTATCCCTTGTACTGACTGCGGGTTTGTGTCAGCCTGTAAAATTTGATGTGTGTCCCGAAAATTTCCCACTATGGCCATATGAAAAGGTGGTAACCCTAGCCAAAGAGGATCAGTCACCAACACAACTACGATGACTGTAAATACCTATGACAGAAATACACAGCTTTCATGTAGCAACACTTTGTCACATTCAGATATATTACCGAAGGGATTCAAGGACTAGCATCACCTGCATGCTATACAGGAACCACATAACAGTGCCTTAATGAATCAGCCTGCAATTACCATTGTATTAGTCCACAAAAGGATAGGTGTTCAAATAGGGAAGGAACCCTCACTCACATACCGATTATGTATAAAAGCAGTTCCTACACACCTGCATCTGCTATGCACACTCACCAACATCACCCCCACACCCAAACATATTACAATACAAACTGTAATAACATCAGAAATCATTCACTCACTGTACGACATCTGAAGAAGCCTTAACATACCTTGTTCGAGACACACTAACATGGCCCTATGTGAAATAGCTGCTGTTATACAAAGGAACAGCAGCTGATGTTACAGGGTTTGTTTGCACTAATCCCATTTCAGAGGGTTGTGCGTACACCGGGATGTGTTAGCAATTACTGAGAAACAGCACAGTATGCTACACTTGTACACCAAATCAAGGATGTCTGGTGAGCACACCGTAAACCACATAACAGCTCATGCATAGCCATATGGCCTTGAGCTGGCCAAACATCCTTGCCAGACAAACATCTGCAGAAGTATCAGGTACAAACAAACCCTGCATAAGTAGCAATGTTCTGAAATATAACAGCTGTACTCACATGTAGAACTAAATCATCTAGCCATTGCACACAGTCCACAGGAGTCATGAAGCTAATATATCTCTGTGTGACTCCATATAGCTGTTGAAATATATTGCAAACAACACATCCAGGCTGTTTTCCTCGAAAGTAAGGCAAACGGACAATGCCCAAAAGGAGTACTCAGTTATACACCACTGTTGCCATGGTATCAGCTAATGGAGTAGCTGCACAGCTGATGTGCATGTAATTAATTACTTTGGAACAGCAACTGGTGGACAGGATACCACATGTTACCAATAGGTAACTAGAAAAGGATGTGTTATCACACATTCAAACCATCCATATATACCAGCAGAATGTTACAAAGAGCATTGAAACACAAACTGAAAAGGATTGAATCAACAGTTAATGACACCTCGGGTTACTAATAAGGTATGTAGAACAGTCATTATGTCTGTGTATGTAGTACCTTTCTGTAGTATTTAAAGTGCACGCAATCCATATAGTGGAAACAGTTATCTTGTAGTAATGTATTGTTGAGCATAGTAACACTTGTAGTATTTGTGTGTACTGCTGTATGTCACAAGACAAACACCGCATACACCACAAGAGATGCTATATAAGGGCTTTGAACAAAAAAACTTCTCACCAGCCGATGTCAGTGGCAGGGCTGGTCCAACAAGTATGTGCTATAACAGGGGATAGTATATGTTGATATACTGTAACTGTAGCCATATGTATGGGTGTATTACTGAGAATAACATGTGGAAGGTTGGGCCACTGTGTAATTATGATTTGCATTGTGGGATATTGTGCCAATAACTGTGTAATGTACAGTATTGTAGGCAGATATGTATTACAAGCTACATAGCATTACTGTAATGTTAGGCAAACATTAGTTATGTCTATTGGCATTTACAATACACAATAACAGGATACATATGTCTTTTAGTCACCCGACAGTTTATCAGCATGATAGCAAAGTAAAATGGAAGAGCTAGTTAACTATCCATGCACATAAGACATGTAATATGTGCAAAGGTAGGTACTAGGCTGTCTTACCAAGGGTATTTGTAAGCCTATCTAGAGTGTGTTGACTTTTGCCACCCCCATAGGTTGGTTCCCTGTGCCTCTGAATGGCAGAGCCATTAGTTCCCTGTGCCTCTATCCAGCAGAGCCACTGCAGTGATCCTCGGGGTACATGTCTGTCTCCCATCCACACGTCAAGGTTTCACTTGAAGAGTGCTAGTGAGGGGCCCTGCCTGATGTACATTGGAATCATGTTCCAAAGCATGGGGAGTGTCTGGGTCAGGAATCTATCTGTCAAGCATGTCCTACTCATCGTTGTGGTTAGGTGTATATCTCTAGAGCATGTGGCTCTCAGGGACCTCTGTTTAGGTGGAGCATATCCAGCAATACAGGGTTGGACATGGGCCTTGTATGTCAAGCATAGATCATCTGTGAGTATGCAGTATGCAATGGAGTACAGCTGGTGTTTCTTAGGTTGGGCTGCATAGGTCATCTGTTTGAGGTCAGTAATCCTCTTGGTGTGGTACTGGTGTGGTCTTCCAAGCTGTTGTAGTTGTCTTGTAAGGTATGTCCCAAATGGGGTGTTGTATCCTTTAATGGGTCTAATATGTCATGAGTAGAGTCACAATGGTCTCCTTTGATCTGGATGCTAACCCATTAGAGATTAGGGGGGCCATGTAGTAGGATATTCTAACCACCTTGTCATTATGGGTATCAAAGGAGATATTGCTATCTAATGGGGTTTCCGAATCCCTTATTACCTTTTCTGTATGTAGGGGACTAGCACTTATGTGGTAGTCTGCAGGTAATTAGTTATATCCAAAGGGGATGACTATGCACTTTCAGGCATTCAGCTTGATGCTATGATATTAACACCAGGTATCCGTCTCAGTGTGACCCTTCCAGAGGGTGTCTGCAACAGCTGGGGAAACAATTATGTCCCCTAGTTTGCAGTCATCTGCAAACCTTTTCAGCCAAAGCTCTCCTGTGCTTGTCTGTACATCAGAGAAGTATTTACCAAACATGAAGGGTCCTAGGACTGAGCCCTGGGGGATGCCACTTGTAACTGGTATACAGTCGGACCTAGGGTATGCAACTCTCACTTTGTGAGTTCTGTCCATGAGCCACTTTGCAAACCATCACATGACGTAGGGGTTAATGTTCAGGATGATAGGTATGTTGATAATACCAGAAGGAGGAATGGTGTTGAAAGCCTATGAGAGATCTAGGTAAGCTGCGTGGACCTCCTTACCCTCATCTAATGCCTTGGTAACTATCTCTAAGAAGTCCACCAGGTTTAGGAGGCATGGTCCACCCTTAACAATGCCATACTGGGAGGAGTCAAAGGTTTGGAGGTACCCAATGTCTCTGTGACTGAGATCCATGATCTGCACCATAGCCTTGCAGACCAGGCTAGTCAGGCCTATATTGAAATAGGTCCTGTGGTCCGTTGTGGCTCCACCTTTGTGGATTGGGATAACTGTTGCTGTGCACCATTCAGGGGGCACTATGCCCAATGTGAGGCTATTATTGAACATGGTGTGTAGGTGGGGAGACAGTACTTTCTGAAGTTTGTGTAAAATGCAGCCTGGGATGTTGTCCGGTCCCATGGATGCTGTGATATTGGCTTTAGAGTGTGCAGATTTGAGAGGGACAGGGGAAAGGTAGCACTGAACATAACTGCCAGGATGTTGCCAATATCAGTTGTTTCTGTAATGTTCGTGCCTTTGTGCTGTAACTCAGAGCAGATCTGGTTCTTGACATTGAGATACGTGACATAGCTGTAGAATGCTCTGTGGTTGTTGTTGGTATTAGTGGCATTTTAGTTTTCGTAGCTAGCTTTGGAGGATCTTATAAGGGATCTCACCTTCTTACTGAGGCTGGCCAGGGAGCTCCTCCACGCATGGGATTGTACTCTTGTTTGCAACAGTGTCTTCTTCCTGTAGTACAGTTTGTTTATGGCAGGGTACCACCAGATTGTTTTCCTTAATTAGGAGTATAGCATCCTGGTTCTGTTTGGGATAGCACAAGCCATGCACTCGTGTAAGTGCTTGTAGAGTGCATTTGTGTAGGATTCAGCAGTTGTAACAGTATTGTCCATCTGCATGGGTGTCATGACTTTCACCACGTCTGTCTTAAGAAGCATGTAGTTGGCTTTGCAGACATATTATACTGTGGTTCCCCTAATGGGGTGTGGGGGCAGAATGTGGATATCAACGGTGTTCAGCTCATGGTCTGCTCAGACCAACGAGGAGTTGGCTTCACATGTGGAGCACCAGTCGCTCATGTTGGTAATGCCTAGGTCTAGGATATTGTTGCCTCTGGTGGGTGTGTGGCTATGTTGAGTCAGGTCATTGGTGTTTATGAATTCCAGAAAGCATTGATCTAATGTGTTGGTACACGAGTAGTTTTCCCAGTTAATGGTGGGGTAGATTCAGTGAGACTATGTGATGAGTGTGGTGTGGTGCGAATGTTTACCATCTCCACATGATAGTCAGGGTCAGGCTTGGTTGGAGAGACCTTTACCTCCAGTTTGGCTAGATGAGTGCATCTCTCACAGGTTGTAGTGTTGGGTGGTAGGTAGAGAGGCTTGTCTGTGTACATGAGGCAATGTGTACATTGCCTCAAGATGTCCAGATTCATCAGATAAACAGATGAGAACATTGGCAATAGACTCTTGGACATGCCTGAATACAGAACTACTTTCACCTAGATAAGTGAGGAAAGTGAGTACAAGAGCTAATTTACTCTAAGCAAGTGAAAAAAGTATGTACAGAACCTGTTCACCCTTACCTCTAGGTGAGTGCTATAGTAATTATTAGCTTACATAGTGCTTACAAGTCCTGAACAAGTGCTTAGCATGAATAAGCAATCCAGATAGGGTCTTGGATAACATAAACACATGGCCCCCTCCCCCCAACAGGTACACAGGCATGTATCCATGTACACCACAGGGCCCATGTACCCACAACTATGCAGGTACAAGCTGCACTCAGGCTGCATGGGACCTGTCTACATCACAGGTTGCATCATACACATGTGGCAAAACAAGGTGCTCTCCACGTACACATCATGTAAAACATAGCTCCATGTCAGGTTGTGTGCACACTGAATGGTGCACACCAACAGGTATCACAACCCACAAGGGGGAGACACTACTGATAATGGGAAGTACTGCACTGCTACCCTGCTGAGTCTGGTCTGGAAGGCCATGAACCTTGTTCAATTAATTGCTGTCAGCAGTACAGATGTAGATGACAGTATGGTTGATGTCACACTGCATATCATAACCTTGCCAGGTCATAGGACATCATCACCCATACTGTGTAACACCTACATTCGGTATACTAGATGTACATTCATATGTCACAGGAGTGTTTTGCAAAAGGACTGCTGGCAGAACCAACACTACAGAAGGTGTCTGAATAATACATGCTCATCACACCAGTGGCAGCTACAGTATGTCAGGGTTAATGAATTTTATCCCCCCTCATTGTAGTCCATACATCACAGACAAACAGAAGGCATCTGCCTGTTGAAGTATGCAAATGACTATGACCTAGGAGCAATAGCTAACTCAGGAGTGTTGTGGACAACATACAGAAGGGGCTTTGTGGGTGAGGTGTGTGTGACATATGGCCACAATCTGACAGCTACATATTGCATTGTCCCCCCTATGTTAATAACCCTGTACCCATGAACTACCACCTAGGCAGCGGTCAATATAATGGACACTTGTGTGTAAGATGCAGCTGGGCAGTTGTCTTTCCTATGATAGCTACGTCACCACACCTGTCAGGTAGTCATATGTGGCAATGGTAATAATGATAGGGTGCCATCCATGAATTTAGAGCTTATTGTCTAGCCATACACAACACTCAAGTGACCCATATCAGCTCACATATTTCCTTTAATGGGTATTGGCCATGTGCAGATGGCCTACACCAACCTTCCCATTCCCCATCTCCACTATGTAGCATGATGTATACCCTGAAAAAATCCACGTCCAACCCAGTTATGTTGGACATGCTACACGTACTCATCCTGATCTCGAACACATACTTCATGGACATCCACCTTCCACATTCTGGACAGATCCTTGTCCCATACACTTTACACAGTCCTGCCATACTATGCATTCCTGTCCATCAAAGCTGCACATCACTCCACTCTCAGACATGGTGTGATGACAGCATGGTAATGCATGGTAAATGTATCATTAACCCTGTGGATCAGTAATGTGGCACTGCCCCACCTGGCCCCACAGACTCGCCTGTCAGCTACTACCAGGTAACCTTTCATCCTAGATTCATTCATGGCCCATGGCATATAGTCCACTAGTTGACTTTGACTGTACATGCTATAGTTGATATCCATCCCTGCAAATATCATCTGGCTAGCCAGTGTCCCATGTGTATCACATGTGCAACACAGGTGATACATGGCAGGATGTTGAATTGCTGTACAGTGTCATGTAGATGTATATGGCAGAACACATACATGTAAAACCTTATGTGAGCAAGTCTGCAGGGTCACAGGTCATGTCTGTTAAGGCAGTGTAAGTCCTTATATGTGACATATACACAGCATAAAGGTCAACTGCATTAATGTGGACTCATCCAGCCATGTGCTGATAGGTAGGAACACCAGTACAGGCAAACAGACATACCCACATCAAGACAGCATCCACATGGAGTATGAGCAATGTAATTAGGTGACACGTACACACACACATATATGGTGATAATATCCACTCAACATTGAGTGTCACATGTGTGTGACACAAACACGTCAGTGTCATGTAGGTTTGCAAATACAACTATTTAAACTTAATAAATGTGATACACATGTATGTTCAGCTGTAGCTCTGTATGTCTCTGTGAGTTACTGTGACCTGTCTCCATCATTATGCTTCCAGGTATGCTGCGTACAAGGCTACCCTCTTTTACCCGCTTGGAGGATAAGGCCCTCATCCCATGCCTACTTGACAATTACGATATCCTGTTCAGCCATGTGCCACAGGATGCACAGCAGTGGAATGCCCTGTGGATGGAACTTTGCAAGAGGGTTAATGACGTTGGTAGCCACAACTCCACATACCAGCAGGTGCGCAGACACTGTACAGACCTCATTAGATGGGCGAAACAGTGTGCGAATGCAATCGCCAGGGAACAAGGACCACCAACCCAACCCCCACTCACATGTACGGAGGAGCTACTGGCCAACCTGGGGACACCTGCAGAGCCACATCCACAAGCCTTAGCCGATATTGTGGAGGTGGGTGTCTCTCAACCACTGAGCCTGGAGTTGCCTGGTAAGTCAGTACTGCACCTATAACAACTATATTCCATATAGTTGCATGTGTCACTGTACAATATGTAATGTAACATCATATGCAAGGCATTTATACACACATGCCGCATACTATACTATGCTACTCTGTGTATGCATACATGTGCATACACCATAGTATAGTCTAATGTACTGGTGTGTGTGTTATGCACATTGCACCCTGTAGCCATTATACAGGGGTGGATTATGCTCATACTGCTGTGTTAGTCCTATTTAGGTACCTCTGGCGTTCCGCTGCGACAGCAGCCCATTGCAGGTGAGAGTGTTATTATTTATCAGGAATAGTAATGCACAAATCCATCTGCCATGTGGCCATTTACAAGATGTTCACATAATGTATGGTCCTGTCACAATATACAGGTCGGACCTGCAATGCATCACAATGACTACCCATGTGCAACACTTGCAAACTATGTGAATCATCTCACCAACATGAATCCTCACAAACTGTCATTGCCAGATGTGTAGATAGCTGTGCATACAATGGTCGAGGTGCTGTTCACTTTAGGGATGTACTACAGATCAGATCTACATGTGTGGTGAATACAAACAATACTACATAGTGGGCTGAAGTATGGCCAACACACAGGATTCACTGGTGTGGATCATAGCCTGCTATGAATGTCACACAATGTGATGTGCTATCTTGACATGTCCATGACATCTAGTGGCCTGGCTGCAAAACTGCCTACCTAACCTGAAAACATATCCCACATACCACCCTTTATCTGCATAACCCTGTTGTCAGTGGAGCATATATGTCATATGGGACAACACAGACATGTGAATTAGATGCCCGTCACAATAATTTGGACAACACATGTACACACATGGCCATGGAGGATGGCCAGAGACATGGAGCAACACACACAGTTGACGTGTTGTGCTTGTGTGTACACCCTGTCATACAATGGCTGCACATGGTTCTACTATGGCCTTTGTATTATGGTCATATTGTAGATGTGGAACACTAGACATCTACAGGCCTGTGCACATCTTGTGTAGGCGTAACATCAATCCACCACATAAGATGTGTTGAACATCTTGAACGTGTCGCGACATGACAGCAGTCACCTGTACAGTATCCACATCAGCCCACAGATACAGTACATTCCCCTTGCTGGTGTTGGATATCAATGTCATACTTGCTCCTCGTGTGTGTGTGTGTGTGTGTGTGTGTGTGTGTGTGTGTGTGTGTGTGTGCGCGCGTGTGTGTGTGTGTGTGTGTGTGGTACACAGACATCATGTAGAACATGGTGTACCAACATGTTCGCCATGTTTGGCCATAGTTGACTGGCAGCAGCAATATAGTTGCAGATGTGCAAGGGTGTCATCCGTATACCCATCAGTGACCTGTGTCACAACTTCCACATCATGGTTTAGTGTGTATACACCTCAGTGATGTGGGTCACATTCCACAGTATATATGTATTGTATCTGAGCACAGTCATGGCTATGAACCCTGTCTGTAACGCACACTGTATAGCACTAGAGACGCCTCATGATTCCCTGCAATGGCCATGCACATCAGCTAAATGTGCAGTATATCTGTAGTGCGGATAGACAACACTGCATTAGGACACCATTGCCCCACTGTATATTTGACAGGACACCATTGTGTTAAACATGTATGCATGTCATTGCATACATCAGCAGATCACATGTCATACTATATGTGATTGTCAAGGTCATATGCCAAACATCAGGCAGGTGTACTGTTAACCTGTGCTGGTCTACATGGTGTAACACAGGGGTGTATGCTAACTACTACTATGAGTGTGTAATTTGCATGCCGTCTGCTATGACACATGCATGCTGTTGTGTGCAACCCAGGGATGTATGATAACTACCACTATTATTGTCTGCGCTGCATGGCGTCTGCCATATCACATGCATGTTGCATGCCTTCTGTCATATCACATGGGAGGGGTCTTATCAGTTCAGTATGGTAACATACATCCTCCACCCCAGGGACCAATGTGTGTGTGTGTGTGTGTGTGTGTGTGTGTGTGTGTGTGTGTGTGCGTGCGTGGCATGTACATACCCAGGGCAGGCACATGTATGTCATATCCATACATGAGGGTGTGTACTGGTGTACAGCAACAGTCATATGCTAATGGTGGAAAGTACCAAGGGCCCCTGGTATGTGTACAGCTGACCTGGTCACAGACAGTGGTATTATTGCATTGCATAACACATGATGCAACTGTGTCAGTACATGTGTACTTTCTACAGTTGATGTAGAGCTTAGTAAAGTACACAGGTCAAGGGTCACATGTTGGTGTACTCTTCTATGTCATACAACATGTATGGATGCGTGTTGGTGGTCCGAGGGCATGGTGGTGTCTGAGATTTACATCCTAGAATGCAGCATATGACACTGTGTCCTGCACATGACTCATCTGTGATATCTTTCATGGGGGGACCGGTCAGTACATGTGAATGGCCTTTATATATGTGGGTACACCACCTGGAGCAGTCCATACTGGTGTTATGGCTCACATGTCCGGTTCTGAGGTATATGGCAGTAGTGCTATTGTGCAGTACAGAGCCATCAGCCAGGTGTTCCTCACTGCACAGATGTCAGTACTCCCCATTGTTGGATCTACAGTGACCAGCTGTGAATATGGAAGCTACACATCTAGCACTGGTTAGCATAAAACACGTCCAGAGAAGTAAATATTGTTGGAAGAAATATCCAGGGAATTGTTATGGCTAGGCTTGCATAGGCCCCTAGGGCCAATAGCCTAGTACCAACCTATGAACCTATGAACCTATGAATCTATGATGGTGTTCCCATAGCCATCCGTATAATAAACACAGTACACTATCTAGGGAAACATGTTATTATCTGGCCATGACAGTCACTGTGAGTGGTACCTGGAGGTGGTGTTGTGACACAGCATCACAGATGATATTTGGATGTACCTCAGTCATTTTCCACAGTGGGAAATAGCCTTATGACAGGAGGGTGATGTGACACATATAACTACAGCATGTAAGTGTAGCTATGCTGCACTGAGACTACTGCCTGTTTAACATGTGTGTGGTAATGGCTATTCTGCATGTTATAATACAGACATGACAATACTCTGTTCATGATGGACCCCCATCTGTAGGGCCATCTGTGAATTGGTCAGTGCGTGCAACCATTTGTTTCCTGTGTTACACACTGAACACACATCTGTGCACAGCAGAAACATTGTGTGAGGATTGCAGACAGTACATGATGATAGGGATGTGTTACTGCCATCGCATCCCTGACTGGACATGTGTCACATGAGACAGTGGTATGACTGACACTGTGTAGGATTCCCAGTGACAAGCCAATGATGGGCAACTGTTCATAGCTGCTGTCACACGTCTACTACACATTGTACAGTTGGCATGTGTAATATATGCATGTGTTGTGCTCCCTCTGAAAATGTATACCATCTGTTGTGTTGGGTTGCTGGTGATATCTGTGCATACTGTCGTAGGTAATCCTGTATGCTGTTGTCTATCACTAAGCCATATGTGGGTTTAAAATGCAACACCATAGGCTGAATGAGTTGGGAGGTCACGGCAGAACCTCCTGTCCCACTTCAGCTGACCATGGCACCGGGCACTAGCATATCTGGGGCCCAGCCATAGACATCAACCTCTGTTGGCTTTGCACCATGTTCTGGTGGTACCACCACTGAAGATGGAGCATGTCCCCCTTGGGAGCAGGACCAGGCAGGTATATATCTTCTGTTGTGCGGTCCCGGACGTGTTGCGTTGGTGGCTCCCTAAGGGGTTACGAAGCCAGATATGCCAGTTCATCAGCAGTGTCACATTTACAAGGTAATGCTGCCACTCCTGGACAGCCCCCAGCACTGCCACCTTTGCAGCTGTGTAGGTGCAAAGGCAGCTGCCCATGGCTGGGGACCTCCGTCCCACTGTTTCCATGGGCTTTTGAATGCCGAAAACCCATCCCCATCCAGGGTGTATCCCCCCCACATGTGTCATATACCAACCCTGTATGCTGTCATTTCTGTGCTCCTACCTATCCTCCACGGCCATACCTACACTCCTTCCACAACATCTGACCCTCACCTACAGACACATAAGGCCATTCGGCTGCTAGGACACCATCTGCCCTATACATAGCTGTCCATTACACACACGTGCCCACTGGACACATGAAACCCTTGTAATATGCATCATAACATACTACTGTTATCCTCACCCATGTCTATCAGGTGAACTACACTGGTATGCACATCACCCCTACATGGTCCAGGTACACATGAAGAGGACAACCCCATTGTACACAAAACACTACCAGTCCCTTTGTGGTTACCCCATTTACCTTTATCATGTTGATGATGTTGCACACAGCACATTGCAAGAGTACTGTTCACACATAATGATTGGACAGGTACTGTTGTGTTAATTTACATTACATGCACAGAGTGATGTATACGGCCAATGTGCAACTATTTGCGTGTACGACTGACACATGTCTGTCTGAGGGAGTCTTGTGATCACATAGAGCAACACCACTACATAATACAGGTGTCACTAGTGTTTCCCGTTTCATTCATTTGTAATGCTTTGTTACAACATGGTATGTTCCTGATACATCTCTATATATGTATGTACCTATATGCTGGACATAAACACTCACATGTACATCTACATGATGGGATACATTCCTAAACTGTTGAATGACTGCGCTGTATGATATGTTTATGGTACTGTCTGTTGTCTGTATATCTGCCATGGTGTATTGGTAATACACATTAGCTGTGTGCGCAGGGTCCTGGTTCCGAACCTTGCAAAGGATGTTTAGTTGGTATCAGGGCAGAACAGGCCCATTAGATACAGAGGGAGTAAGGCACATTAAAGCAGTTGGGAGCGCGTGTGAGTGGGTTTGTGCAGTGTTAAGCACTGCTGACCTCTGGTTACAGCCTCTTATGCTCAGTTAGCCTCTACATTGCTTACCCAGTGCAATACTCGCATACTGGTAGCCAAACATGCTTACACCCGCTCGCTCCGCACTTGCTAATGCACCGACATTGGTGCTTGCATCTGTCACTCACACCCCTGGGTGTGACCGAGGACCACAATATTACCTTGTGATGCCTATTACATCAGACTACATGACTACAGTATCGGGAATGGCTGCCCATTAGGCGAAGGCATCGCGTTCGACTGTATGGAATCAGCGGCCTGTCCAGTGACACAATCATATTTGTGTGTACCTCATACAATGTGCTCCCACCTTGTGATGCCTATTACATTGGAATGCATGAATACAGTATCGGGAATGGCTGCCTATTAGGCAACGGCATTGGCGTTAGACTGAATAGAATCAGCGGCCTGTCCGGTGAATCATTCATATTTGTGTGTTCCTCTTACAATCTGCTCCCACCTTATGATGCCTATCACATCGGACTTCATGACTACAGTCTTAGCCGGCCTTAGGCATAGGCCAACTAAGCAACCACCTAGGTCGCCGCTTTATTGGGGGCACTTTACCAGTATTTATTTGGTGTAGGTAGATCAGGATGGGGGCACTGGGTGGTGTGGTGGGGGGGTGCCATTGTGCCCTCTGCCTAGGGCACCAGTTGACCTAAGGCCACGCCTGACTACAGTATCAGGAATGGCTGCCCATTAGGCGACGGCATGGCATTTGACTGTACGGAATCAGCGGCCTGAGTGGTTAATCATTCATATTCGTGTGTTCCTCTTACAATCTGCTCCCACCTTGTAATGCCTATCACATCAGACTACATGACTACAGTATCAGGAATGGCTGCCCATTAGCCGACAGCATGGCATTCGACTGTACGGAATCAGCGGCCTGTCCAGTGAATTAATCATATTTGTGTGTTCCACATACAC
Source organism: Protopterus annectens (assembly GCF_019279795.1). Classification (NCBI taxonomy): domain Eukaryota; kingdom Metazoa; phylum Chordata; order Ceratodontiformes; family Protopteridae; genus Protopterus; species Protopterus annectens. Next base: position 711,179,180 of record NC_056746.1, read on the forward strand.
TCTGCACCCATCTGGCTGATACATTGGAACCGCGACTCTGCATTACAGACAAGTGGTTGGGTTGTGGAAGCCACTTGTCTGTAATGCAGACAAGTGGCTTCCACAACCCAACCACTTGTCTGTAATGCAGACAAGTGGTTGGGTTGTGTAAGCCACATCCCAACCACTTGTCTGTAATGCAGACAAGTGGTTGGGTTGTGGAAGCCAACCACTTGTCTGCATTACAGACAAGTGGTTGGGTTGTGGAAGCCACATCCGTCAGACGAGTCATTATACCGGATACCTATTATAGGTTTGCCTCCTTTTCAGTTGGCCAAGGTGGGACTTTAGGGTTACCACTTGTCCCACTTTGCGAGGAACACTGCGAATATAATCAAGACATAGCACATGTCCCGATTACAGGACATTATTATATTCTACATTTCATTAATAATTGCATAAAACAGCTATTTTATATATGACACTTCTATATGTTATGTGAAGTAGCATAAGCAATTCAAATGCAACTAGATTAAGCTTTTATTTGTGCAGATAAGTGTAATCCTGTACTATGCATGGCTGTAGGTATGTTTTGTCCTGGAATGTCTGACATTTCTACAGAACATGTCCCACTCTGGCCATTTGGAATGGTGACAACCCTATATTACCTGTATGTAGAGACGTTGACTTTGCAGGGCAACACACCCACAGCCAGTAGAATGGGGAGTACTTAATTGTTTTGCCTAAATAAAAAGTTACTCTTGTAGCACTATAGTTGCTTATACTGTTACCTATAACATTTAAATGTTTCAGATGAACATAATTGTTTTATGCAACTACTACAGACAATATAGGTAATCTTTGCCCTAAATCACAGGACATTTGCCTTAATTACAGTTATTATGCAGGACACAACTGCCCAAAGGGGAGCGTCCCTCGTAAAGGTGGACAGGTGGTAACCCTAACCCTATTATATCAACTTTCTAAGGTAGTCGGCGGAACCTGCGCTTTCTCTCACTATATGACCTCTCATACGAATGGGGAAGAATGAACACTGAATCAGGGATACTGCATAACGTCCTCAGGGACACATTTAGAAGGTTGGTGCTATTAACCTGACACATTGACGGACACAGAGCACATATGTATTCATACACATTGTCTGAGGTACATGCCGTTTATGACGCTTACATGTTGTCATTATTCATTACTTGTATTCCGCCACCTTTCCTCCTAATATCACTAGTTCTAGGAGAGTTTAGTTGGGACTGTGTTAGATTCTGATTCATAATCACGGATGTCCCTGGTAATCAGGGACAGTTCAATGATATGGTCCCTATGTGTTCCCCCAATGGTTTATGGACTGTCCAGTTGATGTGCTCTTAAGGCTTGGGACGTATGGGCGTCTGCTATACCCACATCGGAATATTACTTACACCCATGGGGCGATCCTAATACATGTCTGCCAGCCAACACCTGCATGCTTAGCCCCATAATCGCATACCCATAGTTCCCCCACCTGCCACTACTCAACAGCAGTCATCCTTACTGTGGGCGCAGGTGGACACAGGTGGACACAGGTGGGATATGAACACAACCCTACACACTGCCCACTCTCCCCGTGTCGGTACACATCTCATACGTTGTGTCAACCCATGTGATATCAGGCTTGCACAACCTACTGTACCGTGTACAGCTACATCCAAGTCATAATAGTGTTACTCCCATTGGTTGGAAGGACCAAATTTTTGGTGTCTCACAAGGGACGTCGCTGTCCATGTTTAAAGTGTAGACCTTGTAGATCTCTCCCACTGGTAGTTTCCTGCCGGTGGTCTGGGAAGCATGTTGTATTTACCTTTATTGCGTGTCTGTATGTCTCACCGGCCTAGATGAGGGGGGGGGGTGGGAGGTAGACGTTTGTTGAGTGGACCTCCCACCAACATATGCCCAGTCTAAACATATGTTACCCGTAACTGCTGTAACATAACCTAGGTATATACATGTGTATATTTACTGTAACATGTATATATGTGTATATATATATATATATATATATATATATATATATATATATATATGTATGCATATATTTACATTAATATATACAGATATACCTGCATATGTATTCATACATGTATATTCATATCTTGCTGTTATATATATATATATATATATTTGTGTGTGTGTGTGTGTATATATATATATATATATATATATATATATATATATATATATATATATATATATATATATATATATATATATATATGTACATCGGTGTGTCAATACATACATGCGTAATGGTGTTTATATGCTTCACCAGCATACTAGTGCCTTATTCATTATAACACTGACACACTCCAGTTATCTTGTAATCGGTATGTAGCATGTTATACAGTGGACAGATGTTGCTAAATGTTCATGTATGGATTACCAATGGTAATTGGAATGAGATAGTGTGATTCGACCCGTCCCTTTTCTGCACAGCCTATTATTCCATCTACTGTCGATTTTTGTATGGGCACATTCCTATTATTTATGTCAACAAATGGAATGCATGTGTTACAGAATTTGTACTTCAACATATATTGTTGTCTGCATGTGAGTATGCATTTATACCTATTACGACCTAGCTGACCTCCAATGGGTGGTCCATTAGAACCGGCCCATCCAACCCTGGCACGCCTGGATCCATAATTGCATACCCATAGTTCCTCCACCCCACCCGTGTTAAATTTACACGCATAACATCCATTATCCACTTATTATCACAGCCATGACACACCTTTACACATTGCCCTCTCCAGAGCCTTTCGGGACCTACACACATTCTGTCCCACCTCGTGTATTCACAGGGTCTCCCGCCATGTATATCTGCACATACGTTCGTTTCCTTGGATTATGGAATCCGGCCATTTGCACTTTCCAATTTTTGGTGGTCCCAGCATGGGACTACATTCCGTCTGTGTGTAAAGTAGACTGAACATTTCAACGATGTTGCTCCCACTGCTAAAACCCTGCCTTTGGTGTGAGTAGCGGTGCTCTGCTCACTCCAAGATAGTTTTTTATGGCATACGATGAAAGCACTATGTTGTGTCTTTCGGCTTTTCCCGGTTAGGGGTCACCACAGCGGAACTCTGGTCCGCTAATGATTGGTAGTTAATTTTTATGTGCCGAGTTACCAGCCCTGATGCACAACCTTCAACGAAGGTACGCCCATTCACCTATGTCTCCATGCAGAAGACGCTCTAGCTGAGAATCGAACCGGACAGCGTCTTACTGTGAGGCGACAACGCTACCGCAGCACCACCACCGCAGGTGATGATGAAAGCACTATATAATACCAGAATTGCTCTTGAGTCCCTTCACATCCGTTGTGTATGCTTTATTGTTACAACATCCATTCTTATATATATATATATATATATATATATATATATATATATATATATATATATATATTTTTTTTTTTTTAATGTATGTAGTTATATATCTATACATATGTGTGTGTGTGTGTGTGTGTGTGTGTGTATCTATCTATATATATATATATATATATATATATATATATATATATATATATATATATATATATATATATATATTAATATATATATTAATATATATATTACATCTGTACATACAAACATACATTTCCTATGCTGGGAGCTGCTTACACCTGGGCAGGCGCACTCGCCTATGCTTACTGTGCATTACATATGTTTGCTGCCACTTATTTGTGCTTATTTGTGCCTTATTCATTATGACAATACCACTTTGATTGAAAGGATCTGGTTAGTAGTCCCATGCAATACACACGTTCACCTTTACGTGTTTAAATGTCGGCTTTACAGCAGAGCAACATTCATTCCACAAGGAAAATGATATCTGCTATTATCGACCTTGAACCGTGAATGCCTTTTCGTTAGGCGGATGCTCTAACCACTACACTATTGGTGTTCTGCTTCATTTATATGTATACCCATGGTGCATAGTTACCCGAACACATGCCTCATCACTTCACTTGCACAGCAGGCATCCATTTTCCTGTTGGGAAAACCGCACTACTACACATGCGCCATTCCCTATTCCCTACTGCTCTGGACCCATGCCACATGTTGACTCACTCCGAGGATATTCAGACCTCCAAAGCCTATAGTCCTGGCACATACGTGTGTTCGATTGTCAGGGTGTTCATATGGTCATCCGGATTTAGGCTTGTCCGACTTGGGACCAGGACTGCCCTGTACCTAGTTGAAAGACAGCCTTAGCACAGGGAGATAGTTCGTTCCACTTTTAGCGTTCTACCTGTGGTTGGGGATGGAGAGGTGTGCTCACCTATGGCCATCCTGATATATAACAGCACTAACTATTACGGGGATGTCCGCTGCTGTTTCTTTTCACATTCGTTATGACTGCTATATTGTGACCATGTTCATTCATCATATATGTATATATATATATATATATATATATATATATATATATATATATATATATATATATATATAAATATATATATATGTGTGTGTGTGTGTGTGTGTGTGTGTGTGTGTATTGGTCTGTACATACACATGCAAATACACCTACATGCTCATTTACATTTCCCATACCATTGAATGACTGCCACTTACAGTTGCGCATACACGCTTGCATACCCGCTTACGTCTAGGGGTGCCACCTTTTAATATGGCCAAAGTGGGGCATTTTCCGGACACACATCAGATTTTACAGGCTGACACATACCCATGGTTGGTACAAAGGTTAGAACTTTACTTATTTGCCTAAATGAAAGCTTATTCTTGTAGCAGTTTAGTTGCTTAATCTGTTTCTTGTAACTTTAAGTATTTTACATACAGAAATAACTGTTTTATGCAACTGTTACATGAAATATGGGACATAAGTATTTCCTACAATCACAGAACATTTGCCACTGTATTATATTTAGTCTGGACACAACTGCCCAAAAAGGGACTATCCCTCGCAAGGTGGGACAGGTGGTAACCCTACTTACGTCTGCTTTAAAGTGCATTAAGCACCCTATATCTGGCTGCCACTATGCAAATGTGTAAGGTATATATTCCCGATAATGCATGTGGGGAAGACATGCATCACGGTCAGGTGTTTAATCCCGGGTCGTAGGTTCTGCAGGACTGGCTGGAGGCTGAGCAGTCTTGTGGACAACTACTGCTCATATAACTTGTATCCAGATGTATACAGGACTGGACATTGTGTCGTGACACCAAGTCTAATGTTTAGAACAAAAGAATGGTTCCAGGTTGCCAGTGAGATAAATCTCCAGTTCTTTATTTTAAATCCAACAACAGATGAGCGCTTCCGTCTACAATGTGAGACTTCTTCAGATAAAACAATACTAGTGCCACTCTTAATTTATATAAAATGCCTTAATTGTCCTAATTATCTAATAATCAAAATTTAAAGCGCCACCACCAAGTGGTTTCTGGCTCAAAGGTTATTGTACCCAACAACACAGCCACCAAAAATCTAAAAAGTCCATTTGAAGTGGAATTTAAATAATTATGTAAAAAAATTTATACTTTAATTTTTAATATGTTAATATAAGCTTTAATATTAAATATAACACTTTTTACGTTAAAATGTTGTAACAACAACAATTAATAATAAATCACACTCTACCTGCTCTCTCTGCTAAAATAGCCTTAATACTAATATATTCATTCAGGCAGAGTGTGATTTATTATTAAGAGTGGCACTAGTATTGTTTTATCTGAAGAAGTCTCACATTGTAGAGGAAAGCACTCATCTGTTGTTGGATTTAAAATAAAGAACTGGAGATTTATCTCACTGGCGACCTGGAACCATTCTTTTGTTTTACATTTGCTGGTTTGGACTAATGTTTAGAACAGATACATATCCCATGAGGGATATCCAAAAATTGTGGGGACCGATGACCTTCTTTGCTTTATGGCTATAAGGTAGGGTTATAGATGCAAGGGATACATAGTTTGCAATCCTGAGTCTGCCTAGGGTGAGACTGCCTACTAGATATGGTTAGGGGTCCCTATGTGCAGATATGGCTGCGCCTATCTAGCAGCCCGAGTATGGATGGTTTTGGTGGACGTTCAGGAATGGAGGGGTATTGTGCTGTGAAGGGGATGATGGGTATTCAATTATGTATCCAGGTGTGTTTGAGTTGGATGGCTCAGTTCAGGCCAGACCATTATGTGGGTATGTGCCGGTAATGTTTCTGTACATGTGTATTGCACTTTTTAATGTTCACATGTTTGTGGGATTGTATTGCGGATGTGTATATTTGTTCTTTGGTTATCCTTCTGATTCACCCACTGCTCCCTCATAGACCTCCAGTTCACGTGTTGTGCATCCAACCCAGTCTCCCCTTGGCGAATTATTACATTACCCATCACCCCCCACCCCCATATTCCACAGACACCATTCATCCCTTCTCTAGTTGATCGCCCATGGCACAGTCAACGGAACACATTGCGTACACTACATATCTCTGGGACCAATATGGTTGTGAGGACTACCCTAACATTTCTGATCATCCACATGCTATACTTCATGCACATAGGTACACGCAAATACTTATCTTTCATGACATGTTAGGTAGACCTGGGTAATACCCGTTCATCTATGGGCCGTCCTGACAAGGACGACTTGGACCGCGAATGGGCAGATATTGGGCAAATGCTCTGAACATTGGTAGGGTTGCCACCTTTTCATATGACCTGGATGGGACATTTTCGGGACACACATCAGAGTTTACAGGCCAACACATACTCACAGTCATTACAATGGATAGTACTATAGTTTCATGCCTACATATAAGCTTTTATTGTTGTAGCGGTGTAGTTGCTTATTCTGTATCATTTACTTGCTTATTCTGTTTCTTGTAACATTTAGGTATTTTATATACGGACATAAGTATTCTATGGGACTATTACATAAAATATGGGACATAATTATGTCCTACTATCGCAGGACATTTCAGATTTGTAATGGTTTTGGTATGGACACACCTGTCTAGAGGGGGACTGTCCCTTACAATGTAGGACAGGTGGTAACCTAAACCATTGGGCTAGGCTTAGCAATTGGCAGCACGCTAACACGATGCATTTCGCTTCCACTTGGTATAACTAGCAACACTACAATGGAATACAAGCACAGGGTTTTAAATATCATTTGTTCGAAGGACGGAGACTCAATATTCAGCTATGTGCCTTTGTGTTTACTTCTTATTGTGGTGTTCTCAAAAATGTCTTGTATGCTTTGCATACATTTCACTATCCACGGATACTGACAGGAGTGATTACTATTAAAGGCAGGCTGTACTATTCAGCATTTTAGGATGCGCGTATGCAGCCATCATGTTCACACCTCCGTGCAGCACTTGGACAAGCCCCCTGCACTTGTACACATTTCCTATGCACGTCGCCATTACGGCAGCATGCCTTCATTAATATGCATGTGGTGCTGCTGCTCCATTCTACACCGCATGGTCAGCACAAAGCTAACGCCATCCTTGCGTCGAGCTTCATGAATCCTGGGGTCTCTCTTTGATGCCTCCTCTATGGGAGAAATAAAGATGCCTTGTTGAGGTTTCAAGTAGTTTATTCAGTCAAGTAGATAAATGGATGAGTGTTCTTGTTCTAATGTGTTCTAACATTAGAACAACACTGATCCATCTACCTACTTAACTGAAACTGGACTAATTGAATCTGGACTAATCCTTTGTACTTTGTTTCTTGTTAGTCCTGTCACATTCTGTGTCCTAGGTGGGATACCAGACCTGACTTGAGTTGTCTGGATTAACTCTATTTACTATAGATATTAAGGTAAAATTGGTATGGTCACATGATCCTAAAAATAATATTTCAAATTTTCTAAAAGGTGGAAGCAGAGACAGGAAAACTTATGTCATCCATTAGATGTCACAAGGTAATGCCCTTTAAAGCAGCACACTTTAAAGCAGTGGAGTCACCTACACCAGTGACAATTTTTACACATTTTTTGCATGACCTATTTTCACAAAAATTTGTTATTTTATGTGAACATTGAATTAGAGTAGTCACTAGCCACCAGCGGACTTCTTAAAACAGTGAAAACTTAATGCAGGTCTTGCATTCAGTTTTGTCAATGTACACATGACCGTTAAATGTTGCTGTTTGATTTCTAACCTTTTTTTAATGCAATTCATACTTTCTCTTAATTCTCATGCAAATGTGGAGCACAGCAGTATGTACTTCAAAAGACTGGCATAAATGTTATCAGATTTTAGAAGTTCTTAGGCAAGTTCAACTAATTTGGGTATAACTCTATGAACTGTATCACAGTACAGATGTTTAACTGCTCTTTTCCACATAGCTACATTTGTATTGCTGTGGATGACCTGTGCTTTAGCTATACATGTGCATGGGAGCCATGCGAACCTTGGATGAACTCCAGCATGCTATACCTTGTAAATGTAGTGTATGCATTCCTATGCCTGTCAGTGCTCAGCTGTCAGCCTCTAATGCTATCGGATTATCATGTGTCATTTTTAACACTGCATAGGCCCTGCCAAAGAGAAATGCATTGTGTCACATATATTGAGAAATGGCACATTTCCTAAGAGTTGTATGCAGAACCTGCTCTGTGACACTCATGTTATTGCTACATATAATAATAATTTATCTGCATATGAACACCTTTAAAATGTTTAAAACAGAACAAGTCTATTAAACTTGACAAATGTTAGCATTTTTATGAAGATGCAGATCACCTTTATGTTAACACTAGAAAAACAATTTAAGTTGTCTTGTCTATGGCTAGTACATTCTCTTCCCCTTTTCACCACATGACAACCTCATTCCCACAGTGACAGTGATTAATCACATGTCTTGAGATGAAAGAGGAGATAAGAGGATTATGAATATGAAAAGTTCCATTACTTTTCAGTTGGGAGTACAAGAAATGTGGAAAAATATTTGGAAGTAAGGGGTTTTGATGAGAAAAGGTGAAAAAAGATATGTGCATGGAGTAACTAAGAACAAAACTGAAATGACCACAAAGTCTGGTTTAAAAGATGGGGAGAATGCAAGATGACAAAACTGGGGAGAGGTGGGGAGTAGATATTAAGTCTTTTGGTGATGGTGTGATGAAAACAGAATGAGTGTTAGTTCACTGTTACTGTGGAAATGATACTGTGGTGTAGTAAAAATGGGGTTGGAAAAGGAAGGAGAAAATTGTTGAGTCAGATGGTGAGTAAGGTACAGATGCTTAGTTTGGATTTCATCAAGTGATTATATAGTACAGTTCTAAATTGTTATGAATTATTGGCAATTATTCAAAATTCTGATAGAGCTTGGGATATTGTCCATATTTGAGAGAAACTAAATGAGAATAATAAGTCACCCTATGAATTATTCGATTTCTGGAACTCAACTAGGTTTAGCCCTTTGGATCATAAATTTCTATTTGGCATGTGCAATTGAAAGAGACTGGACAGAGAGGCCATTTTAAGTGAGTGGTGTGATATTTTGCATGCCATGAGAAGATGTGCAAGACAGATCTGATGGGGGGTTTGAAACAGTTGTGCAATGGTGGGCATAAGCAGGGATATAAATAAATAAATAAATATATATATATATATATATATATATATATATTTATATATATATATATATATATATATATATATATATATATATATATATTTATATATATATATATATATATATATATATATATATATAGCGCACCCGCAGGTGTAGCTAAAGAGATATGGGTTTCTTCCTACCTGACTCTGGTGACACCCCTATAGGCCCAACACACCAAGGTGGCAAGAGGGACAGATTTTATTATAAGTAACACATCTGGTTTAAAAAGGTAGTAGCACAACCATAAACAAATGATTTCAACAGTGCACCAGTTAGCAATAAATCAAGTTGAGATATGCATGCAATAAAGGCATATAGTCACCCTCTTCCCCAGAACTCAACAGAAGAAAGTCTTGACATTCAAAAATGCACAAAGAAGGCAATATCAATGAGCAGTAAAGCTTTATAATGCAACAATACAAACACGGGAAAAATGCAATGTCGTTAAGCAATAAAAGAGTCAGAATACAACAATACAGATATGACAAAATGCAATGTCATTGAGCAGCAAAATTCTTGAAGATAGCAGTACTAACACAAGCAAAATGCAATGTCATTGAACAATGAGGATTTATAATGCAACAATACAAATATGAGAAAATGCAATGTCATTGAGCAGTAAAGATTCTTTAAGGCAGCAGTACTAACATGGCAAAATGCATTATCATTGAACAATAAAGATTTATAGTGCCACAATACAAATATGAGAGAATGCAATGCCATTCAGCAGTACTAACACCCTCTACCCCCTTGATGAATTCTAAACAGACCAACTATGAAACACTCTATTATGCCCTGTTCACTGGCCAGTGACTATTTACAGTCTTGCTGCCAGCATGATGGGGCCCAAGTTGGAGCTCATATGGATCCCAGTTATTTGTAATCCACAAAGCATTGCGGGAGGACCCACAATCTTATAAAAATATAAAAATGATGGCCAGAGCCTCTCAGCACTCTGTCGAGAATATCCTAGTGACTAGGCGCTGTGGTTCCTCTGATGAGAAAAGTAGAAAATCACCTACCAGAACTCTGGTAATCATTTATGGCTTTTCGGTACTAGGCCCAAGGGAACTCCTTTTCTTGTTGAATCATAGCAAGCGTGAAGCTACTTTTTTCAGAATTCTCTCCTGATTCCACAAAATACCATCATCCAGGATTTCAGCCAGAGACAGACACAATCTGCTACTTCATTTCCGTGTCCCAAAGCACTAGAAAAGAAAATCCAGTCATGCTGCAAGGCCCTTTTCCCTTCAGCTAGTGTTCCAGTCCCATCTTTCACTTTCAAAATTGTCTTTTATATTCCTGAAAAGAAGCTCCACCTTGTGGTGTAATGGGAAACTAGTGTCTATTACCTCACCATGAGATAAAGTGGGAGCTACACTCTCCCCCCCACTTGAAAATCTTGGGTCCCCCCAAATCAAAGGTAGATTAGCAGAAAATATTTACAAACACTAATGCACCACCAACTGAACAATATTTTTGCATTCAAAAGGTACATTCCACCAAAGGTAATCAGCCTTATGCTTAACTTGGGGTGGGGTGTCACCACTGGAGTAGGAGGCATAGGGATTATGAGTGCAGACCCTCCGATTAGCTGTGGTCACAGGTTCCTGTGTACTATGTCCCAAGCTGTTATAGGTAAGTCTTTGTAGGGGCCGAATCAGTCTCTGCAGTTTTGGTTCAGAAGAGACAGCTAAGGAATTTTGCTCGGAAGGTTTGTCACTCACATTACATTCAATGTCAATTTTTTCAGTAGGCTTATTGTCTACTTCTAAGATCTCCTCTTGTATAACTTCACTTTCATTTTCCATAATGGTATGACTGTCTTCAGCACTATTTTCTGAAGTTTCCATAGCAGGGGCCCCATCAGTATCGAGTTCTGCAAGAGGTATAGAAACATTACTTAGTCTATTGTTAGGACTGGTCTGCTCAAAATGACAAGGAACAAATTCTGCTGCATTTACATTGAGATTACAGCCCATGGAGTCTTGAACATCCTCATAAAGAAGTCCACTGAAACCCTAGTCATTGTCACTGTCCTGGTCTCCTTCAGCAGGAGGAAGCATAGGCTCTTGACTATTGGAGAGGAAAGTTCCTCTCCGCTTTAGCCATCTGGATCGCCTTGACTTAGGCTTCCACTGAGACATTCTGGGTTCTGGATTCATGAGTCTCACTGATTTTGCCAAAGGCATTAAGTTGTTTTGGTGCCAGGTTTTAATGGGTCCTTCTTTCCCAAACTTGGTAGATAGGGATATTAGGTAGCTGAAAACAAATTATGTAAATCTCAGATCCCAGTGGTCAGCTAGTTAATGCTTTTCTTCTAGTCCCAAATTTCTCAAAAGAACTCTGTCCCCTGGCTGCAAATTATGCAGCTTTACTTTTTTGTCATAGTGAGCCTTGTTTCACTGATGTCTTTGTCCTGCTGATTTTTCAGCAAGCTCATAAGCCTGTCTGATTGAGTCTCTCCACATAACTGCCATGAGATCGCACTGGTGTGTCATCAACTGTGACTCCAATGGTGACGTCAACAGGAAGACGAGCTTCTCTTCCAAACATTAGGAAGTAAGGCAAGAATCCTGTAGCATAATTTTTAGTACTGTTGTAAGCATGCACCAGTGTGACTACATGTCTACTCCATTGACTCTTCTTCTCAGCAGATAGTGTCCCCAACATGTCTAGTAAAGTTCTGTTGAAATGCTCAGGCTGAGGATCCCCCTTGAGGATGATAAGGATGATAAGGAGTGGTGTGACTTTTTTGGACTCCCAACAGAGTGAGTAGTTCATGGACAAGCTTGCTCTCAAAATCACATCCTTGATCAGAGTGTATCCTTTTTGGCAGGCCATAGTATACAAAAAACTTCTCAACTAGTAGTTTTGCTTTCTGATCTCGAGTGGGAAATGCTTGCGCATACCTGGTATAGTGGTCTGCCACCACCAGCACATTGCTGATCCCGCCTTCATCCAATTCAATGCACAGAAAATCTATACAGACCAGTTCCATGGGTCCACTACTTTCTATTTTACCCAATGAGGCAGCTCGGGTTGGCAGAGTCTTTCTCTGAATGCAACGAAGACTTGTACGACAATAATCCTCAACATCTTGCTTCATGCATGGCCAGTAGAACCTGTCTCATATTAGACCCATAGTTCTGTCATAACCAAGATGACCATGTTCATCATGCAATGACCAGAGTACTACTTCTCTATACTTCTGAGGAAGCAACACTTGCCATTTTCCACTGCCGAGTGCACTAGGAGATCTCCTATACACTAGTCCATTCTGTATCTGGAGTCTGTCCCATTCTATGGCCAACAGTCTTGCCAGAGGATGAATATCTGTGCAAAGCATATTAACTTGTTTTCTTCTCTAAAGCAGCTACCACCAGCTGACCTAAGGAGTCTTCTCTTTGATCTCTCCTGAGGTAACTGTTACTCAAAGCTGGTAGTGATGAAGCCTGCAAAGTGACCAGATTACAGTAAGCTTGGGGTAAGCTTGCTGCAGACAGACCAAACTTCTGGACCCAACATTCAGTGTGTTGATAACAGTTTGCAATCTGACACATTGCTCTCACCCCTGGCACTGGAATTTCCACCTATTCATCATCAGGGTGTGAATCTCCCTGAGGTCTTCAGGACAGACCATCAGCATCTCCATTCTTGTGTCCTGGGTAGTATTTCAAATTAGAATTATAGTTGCATAGAGCTGCCATCCATCTGTGGCCAGTAGCATTTAGCTTTGCAATGGTCTGGATGTATGTCAGAGGACTGTTGTCAGTCTGCACTTCAAATTCAGCCCCATAGAGATAGTCATGCAGCTTGTCCACTACCGCCCACTTTAAGGCAAGGAATTCCAACTTGTGTGCAGGGAAGTTTTTTTCTGTGAGGGATAAACTCTGACTGATAAAAGCCACAGGTCTCAGCTTCTTGTCATACTCCTGGTAAAGGACCCCTCCTGAGCCATCCCTGCTAGCATCCACATGTAAAGTGCATGGCGTTGTTGAGTCAGCATATGCCAGCACAGGGGCATGTGTGAGGCAATACTTAAGCTGTTCAAATGACTCTTCACACTCAGGAGCCCAATGACTCTTGATGAGTTCTTTAGAACCTCTTGGTCCCTTAGGCTTTTTCACACGGATATCTTCATTGGTTTCATCTGCTTTCTCATCATTTTGGAGCAAATGGTTGAGGGGTCTTGCTATCTTTGAAAATTCTTCCACAAACGTTCTATAGTAACTGCAGAACTCCAGGAAAGATCGCAGCTCTGTGATAGTTTTGGGTCTGGGCCAAAATGTCACCACTTAAACTTTGCTGGGATATGTGGATATTACATTTGCGGACACTACATGTCCCACATAGGTCACTGAAGGTTGGAATAACTTGCATTTGTCCAATGACAACTTCAGACCTTCCTTCTCACTCCTGTCCAAAACCTTCATCAGTCTTTCTTCGTGCTCCTCTATGGTCCTCCCAAAGACAATGATGTCATCCAGGTAGACTAAGACTTTCAGGAGATACATGTCTCCAACTGTTCTTTCCATGATTCTTTGGAAAGTTGCTGGTGCATTTGATAAACCTTGAGGTAAGCGATCAAACTCAAAAAATCCCAAAGGGGTGATGAAAGCAGTCTTCTTTTTATCTTCTGGGTGCATAGGGATTTGATAGTATCCACTCCTTAAGTCTAGCACACTGAACCATTTACTGCCCACCAGGCAATTTAGAGCATCTTCCATCCAGGGAGTTGTGTACCGGTCTGGAATGGTTCGCTGATTCAGAGTATGATAGTCAACACACATGCAAATTGACCCATTCTTTTTCCTGACAATGACAATGGGTGAGGCACAGGACTTCTTGACTCTCAAATTATCCCTGTAGATTTTAGTTCTTCCAAATGTTTTCTTAAGTCCTCCAGGTCCCCTGGGGCTACTCTTATGGAATGTTCCCTGAAGGGCTGGCCCTCTTTTATTCTTATTCGGTGTTCTGCACTTTTTGCACAGCCCACATCTTATTCACTAGTAGAAAAACAATTTTTCTTTTTCATTAGTAGCTCTTTAACTCTGGTTAGCCACTCAGGGAGCAAGAGACCACCTCCTATCTCAATATCTTCCAGCTTCAACCCGTTAGCTCTGCTCTCATTCATTGTCAACACAGAAACAGGTAAGCGAGTGGCAAGATAAACATTTCCCAAATGCACTTGTAAATGCAGGACAATGGGAGTACTTCCTTTATTTTTCAACCCCACAGGCAAAGTGTCATAAGGATGCTTTAACCTGTCTGCAGGCCAAACACCTGGGACTAGTTCCAAGCCAGTGGCAAGTCACTTTCTGGATCCGTTTCCATCATGAGATGAGAGGAAACTGTTTGTCCACACATCCTCACTTTGGCTCTCAAGCAGGTGACCTGACAAGGATGAATTATATGCTCTTTCCCAGACAGGGTCCAGATATGACCAATTTCATAATTCTTACTATCCTTCTCCCTTTGAAGAGCACAGAAAACTGGTCTCAGGAGAGGATGTAGTGTTGGGTGTTCTTGGGTCAATTGAGGCATTAGCATTCTTCTGACGAGGTCAGTATTTGTCCCCACTAAAATAGATGCTGAATCCTTTCCTTTTGGCCTGGGGCACCCAACAGTGAGTGTTTCAAAAACTTATGTTGACCCAACAACTGAAGTGGGAAATTCTAACTTGAGTGGGACATAACCATCATAAGGGAACTTCGTGTCACTTAGCCCCCAGATCTCCAAGTCTTCTAACTTTTTAAGTGGCAAATGCTTTAAGTATTTTTGGTAGAAGTCTCTGTACAGAATGGTGATTTGTGCACCAGTATCCAACAGTGCTTTACTGTACAGTCCTTCTATTTTTACTGACACGACAGGGGACTGTCTCAGTAGGCCCTCAGGTAGTTTCTGTTCCTGGTGTTGTTCAGCTGTACTGCAGTCAGCATGTGGTTGAGGTACCACAGGTTGACCTCGCCATTTTAACAAATAAGAATCTTGCTTAGTAATGCTTTGTGATCTCAGATGCTGAGATTTTGGCTGAGATGGCTTTCCAATTCAGTTGTTCAACTCAGATGAGCTAGAAGTGTGCATAGTAGGTAGTTTCTCTCCCCTATTACAAGGGTTAGTGTGGAAAGGAGATCCAGGATGCTGTCTCTTGATGTTAGATTTTATGGAGCTCTTTGTAACTGGGCACTCAGCTGGCTCCTTCACTGAGGTCCTTTGAAGTCTCCCTGCATTTGTACTAGTCAATAATAGTTTGTTCACTCTTTTCAAATTCTCTGCATTAGGACACTGTCGCTTTATATGCCCTGTATCTCCACAGCAAAAGCAAAACCCAGTAGGAACTCTGAGCATTGGCTGATTCGGTTCTTCCCTGAGTCCTTTCATGGAGGTTCTAGCTGATGCATTCCTCCATTCAGCTAAAGTTACCATGAGTTTCTGCAATCCTGCAACTGTCTCGGTGACTTGAGCTATGGTGTCAGTCAGGAAAGACACCTGCATCTGCAACTGTGACTCCTCTACAATGCAGACACTCTGTCTGAGTAGTGAGCACAGCTATAGGCTCCTGCTGGTGTTCACTCACTGTTTTAGTTGCTGTTGAACACTGAGATTTGGCTTCCAACAGGGCTTCCTCTTCCCTCACCTCTTTTACCAACTGAGAATAAGTTAGAGTATCTTCCCTATTTCTCATTCTCATTTTCCACACAATGGGGTCCATAGCTTGAGCTCCCTGTAAAATTTGTCCGATCCGTACTTGGTCAGCTACTTTTGGATCCACACCCTTCTTTAGGATGATCTGGTGGAGCATTTTATCTAATCGCTTAATGTAATCAAATAGTTTCTCACCAACTTCTTGGTATGTATGTTCAAACTAATACAGTAGGTCAGGAGCCCTCTCAGTCCTTCCAAACACATCCTGCAGTACTCCTAAATAGTCCATGGCCATGCAATCTTGCTTACTCATCCTTAGGTTGTGTATGGTATCCACAGCTAATCCCTTTAGACTTTCAGCTATCCGCTACTTCTTCTGAGATTCTGGGATATCCCACTCCTCTAGGGCTTGTGAGGCCTGATCCATCCAGGATTCAAAATCTTCCTCTCCCTGAGGTCTGGGTTTTTCTTGCCATAAAAGAAACACAGTTTGCGGTATCCAAGCCCAGTGAATGGCTGTGTAGGCTTTAAGCATTTTTCTACAATACTTCTCAAAGCATTCAAAACTTCAGGCTCTATAGTATTTATGGGCAATGGAACTGCAGCTTCTGCATCATGTTTCAGCTGGATTTGCTTTCCACAAGTACAGGGAAATAAGGTGGAGTCCAAGGCAGTACAGGCAATCATGGACAAGCCCCCAAATGTAGCGCACCCACAGGTGTAGCTGAAGAGATATGGGTTCCTTCCTACCTGACTCTGGTGACACCCCTATAGGCCCAACACAACAAGGTGGCAAGAGGGACAGATTTTATTCTAGGTGACACATCTAGTTTAAAAAGGCAGTAGCACAACCATAAGCAAATTATTTTAACAGTGCATCAGTTAGCAATAAAGCAAGGTGAGATATGCATGCAATAAAAACATACATTCACCCTCTTCTCCAGAACTCAACAGAAGAAAGTCTTGACATTCAAACATGCACAAAGAAGGCAATATCAATGAGCAGTAAAGCTTTATAATGTAGCAATACAAACATGGGGAAACATGCAATGTCATTAAAGAATAAAAAAGTCATAATACAACAATACAGATATGAGAAAATGCAATGTCATTGAACAGGAAAATTATTGAAGACAGCAGTACTAACATGAGCAAAATGCAATGTGGAAATCCTTTGAGAGGGTCTCACCCAAACAAATGACTGGTGGTAGAAACATGGCCTCAAACTGAATGCCAAAAAATGTATCATCATCCTCTTTGGGAAAGTGACATCCCCAAAAATGATCACATTAATAACAAGGTCCTAAGCACATAATCAGTTGTGAGGGACTTGGGCACCCAGGTTGATAGCAAACTGACTTTTGAACAGAAAGCTTCTACATGGCCCACCTCATTAGTAAGGGTATCTCATCCAGGGACAAAAAGGTTATAACATCTCTGTATTATTCCCTTATAAGACCCATTATTGAGTACAATACCCCTTTAAGCATGTACCTCACAAAGCACATGCAGCAGTTGGAGAGACCACAAAGGTTCCTCATCAGGAGAATCTAGGGTCTCAAACATCTACCCTGCACAGATAGGCTAAAGGCCCTGTCCTTCTACTCAATTTCATACAGACTCCTCAGAGGTGACCTCTGTCTGGCGTATGAAGCAATCACAGACCCCCCCCCCCCTTGATGGGACTGCTGCATATCCGCAAGTCAAGCTCCACTCGAGTAACCCACACACTCAACCTCAACCTGGTTTGTGACATCGATAGGACTTGTTGGCAGGACAGATTTGTGTCCCAGAGACTTCCCCTTCTGTGGAATAGACTCCATCTCAACATCAAGCACAATACCTTATTACACCTTTTTAAGTGCAACCTGGATAACCGGATGGGGAAGAGAAAATACACCCCTGGGATTCCACCTGTGTCCCTGCTGGACAGGAGCATCAGGTGCTAACTTATCAGAACATGGGCTAAATTCTTTGGCTAGACTTGTAAGGGCCACAAAAAAACCCCCACCAAAAATAGCTTCAACGTATCTGTGGTTCCTGCCTTGAAGCCATTTTTGTTTTGTTTTTTTTGTAGACTTGTAAGGGCCTCAGGGCCAATAGCCTAGTAACTTCCAACAATCCTATGATCCTATAATGGAGCATGCCCCAGCTGGTACCATGAACTCATATGTATCATAAATAGTTAAGAAAATAAAGTAATGCATACATGTATAAAATCAAAATAAGGTAGTACTGTATATATTTCAACTTATAAGGCTGTCATAGTTAAGTATATGCAACTGTATTATACTGAACCACTGAAATGAAAGGAAATGTGCTATATCAACAGTGAGTACTTTGCTAATGAAAGCATTCATGTCGGTAAACAGTAGTTGTCAGCATTTGCTGTTGCAACACTTCACTGGAGACTGTTTATGGTGTATCATTGCAGAACTTAATGCAGTTATTCATTCCTTTTACACAGAAAGTCATAATACCAATGACCCTCAAACAAACTTGTCAAAATTAAGTCATTACATAAGTACTTGCACGATATGTGACAATGCTTAATGGCATTTTCAGATTCAAGAATGAAATGTTCACTTTTCTATCATTAAAATGAAGGGACTAGCTACTTAGCACTTATGAGTTAATTTGTTGTCTACATCTCTCTTTCTCTTTAATTTCATTTATTTTTTTTTTCTTTTTGTTTCCCTTTTTCTTTTCATTCAGAAAATGCTCACTACCTCCCCTGCTCGTCTGAATACTATTTTTTGAGGTGAGGTCAGTGGCTGTACCCATGTTGCCCTCTCCCCTCAATGCAAGGCAGCATAGTAATCCAAGATTCCATGATTCAGGACATGTTGGAGGCTATGGTTGAGAGGCAGAAGAGAAATACTGGCATCATACCAATCTCTTTTACAGTGGGTACAAGACTCACTGACCACCATCATCTCTGATCATTGAGCCACCAAAGGCCTTCATCCCCAGTCAGGGTTACCCTCATCAAATACATCTGCTTGGGGCATTATTTGATATCCTCCAAACCTGGGTGGAAGCCTCCTCCCAGAATTCTCCATCTATCGTTTGTGTCCATGATCTGTCATTTGTATGTCTTGTGAGCCTCCCACTGTCAGTCCATCATAATTTACTGTCTATCTGTCTGCTAACAGTCTTAAATACTTTCATCTAAACAGAAATCTTAGAAAAGTATATATTTTTAATTTAATTTAATGTTGATTTTTATACAGTGTGCTTATATGTCATATTTATATTTATCAAAGCAAGTAATTTAAGTATTTTTAACATATGAATTTAAATTGTTGCTGTAACTTTAATGACATTGTTGAAATGACTGATTAATTATGCATGTATGATGATGTCATATGTTATGTAACAGGAAATGCATTTAATGTTTTTAAAGCACAGGAAAATGATTTGGCATTCAGTTCTGAAGAAGTTCCTTACATTATAGAAGGAAAGTGCTTAACTTGTTGGTTAAACTCTGTGATAGTAGATCTGACTAGCGTTATTGTGTTCCTTTGGATTTTTGGTACATTGTTTCTTGGATATTTTTTCATTATCTATGTAAGATGAAATGGCTGGCTCTGATTCATCATGCAAACCTTTACACCATTAATATGACACAGACTTAATGCCTTTGTAATCACTCCTCATCCTGTACTTGCATAGTTTGGGTGTCTGTGAATTCTGAACTATGTGTTTATAATAATTATACAGCATAATGGCATTTACACACTCCACTGTTATGTAGTAGTGCATTTGCAGTTGTCACTCTGAAGCTTGGCAAGCCCCCCTGTAGCCACATACTCTATCAACTTATATATTCCAACTCCAGGATCACAGATCAGAGAAAAAGAGCAAATTTCAAGTTTTTGAAATTTTGAGTTTTAGGTATTTTGTGCCAACATCAACTTTTACATATTTTGAAATATTTTGACTTTAGATCAAATAGATGAAATGAATGTCACCCATATAAATATATATATATATGTGCATATAAAAAAATATAAACTAAACACTATTTAAAGCACGTTGCATAAATTGACATAAACCACACTTTCATTCAAATAAAAAAAAAATGCATCAGTATTTTAATTTACAAGTTCATAAATTTTCTTTTAATTGCTGTTACTGCCACACATTGACAATTATCTTTCCCTTTTTACTTACATTCCAAAATTTTCACAGTGTTAACAGTTATTTTTAAAATCATTTGTATATACATCTCAAAGAAAACTGCACTGTACTTTGTAAACCTAATTTGCTTATAGGAAACGCCAATACTGTCAGGAGCATAATACGTAAATTGCTATCCACTGCTTGGATGTACATAGTAGAAAATATTAAAGTAGAACTGCCACATTAAAAGTAGCACCATATGGATAAAAGGATAAATTAAATAATTTTAAACTAATATTTCACATTTATAAGGACTGTTTTCCTGCTCTCCTCATATGGGAGACTGCTCCCCCCTCCACACCCCATGCAAAGTATATATAACAACTCTGAGGTTACACTAAACTGAGGGACAGTGTGTATCTTCCTAATTTGGTCTACATTATAATCTGCATACAAAAACAAAATCATAGTTTGGTGTTGTAAGTTGTGATCTTCTGCATTTTTGTTGTTTTGCACTTTCGGCTTTTTCGTCTTGGTATTTTAAAGTTTGGTATTTTGTAAATTCGATCTACTGAAGTAGAGCTATACATATATATATATATATATATATATATATATATATATATATATATATATAAAAATACACACACACACACACATAGACACACACACGCACACACACACACACACACACACACACACACACACACACACACACACACACACACACACACACACACGACAGTTCATCAAATTACCTTTTCACTGAATAACAAATGACAAAAAAATGACTCAAAAAGTTTGCTTGAATTGCAATTCAAATATATTAGGGGGTATTACATATACTGCAGACAGTGCACATCAGGTGCATAGCCAGAAATGTATATGTTGTGTCAAACTTTATGTTGTTTCCCACTATAACCCTCCTATCATTTAGAAAATGTATTCAACTCTCAAACTGCTGCCCTCTGCACTTTAGAAAGAGGCTTTTATTTTCAATTTCTGACACTTGTAACCCTAAAAAGTTAATTTTTGAGGCACATTTTTCCTAGGAAAATGTGTTTTGCATAGCAATGTACAATAGACAATAGTTCAGACAGTTCTAAAAAACTATGCACTGTTTGCACTATACATTTTCTGAGAGATGTATTGTGAGTATGCCTGTCTACACCCTTGGTATAGATTTATGGATCTACACTGGCATTGTCATGTATACTGTGGAAGCACTCAAAGGAAATCATTTACATACAAAAAGACTGATGTTTGAGTATACATAGAGGTTAAATATTTTTAACCCTTTCATTACCTTATATGTATGAAGGAAACAATAATGAAGTTGTAATGTCAATGTACATGCATGTAACTATAGGACATACTGAGAAGAATCATGCACACCAGTACAATTGTTCCAATAATAGTATTAATTCTGGAAACAATCATTTGTGGCAGCCGCTTTCATGTTTTGAATGAAAGAGAGGGTGACTGCTCATGCATGCTGTGTATTTGTGTACTGCAATCCAGAAGGACCTGACACTTAAAGAAGACTGCCACTTTGACCAGCATATCAACAGAATAGTGTGTTGCTATCCATATTTACAGCTGTCTTACTATAACAAATAAAAGATGCATGTACTTGCAAAATGAGGGGCATGCTTATGTGACACATACCAACATGCACATAAATCAAAGAAAACCTCATGTTTAGTCACTCCCTTGACAACTGGGCTGTGTGTGTTGGAATGTCAGTATATCCTAATGCATGTGTTTTGCTGTGTGATAGAAAGAGTAAAATTTATAGTTAGAACATATAAGGCTTAGCCCAAACAAAACTACGTGCAACCAGAGGAAATGCATCATCTGCCATGTTATAGTTATTTGATGATAATGTACTTGTGGGAGTGTAATCAATCATATTATGTGTCCTTCCTGCTGCAAAGCCACACCATACATTTTTTTTGCCATGAAGTGAGCCTTGTAGAACATGTTGGTAATACCTATATGACAGTGCACTAACATACATTAATTTCAACATGAGTGGAGATCTAATCATGACAAGCCTATATGTGTTTGACTTTCAGTTGTTATGATACTGGACTTATATTTAGAAACAATTATTTACTGCTGTAACAACATTTTTCTTTTGCCTTGTCTGGAATGATCTCCTTAAAGCACGTTGAAGAAGGGAGCTATAAATACTTTACATGACATACTATAATGTGCATCTAATAATTATACTTGTTTTGAGTCATACTTTATTCTAATAAATTCTGGTAAAATTGTATATATGCAAATGCACATAAAATTAACTATGGTCATTGTTATGCTTAACATACTTCTCAAAGACTCTATCTTACTTTAGCTTTCATTACACAGAGTTGTGTTGCAATTTTCATTTTGCAGCTTGATAATTATACTTCAAGTCCAATTACTAATAAAATCATTGTGATTATACTTATTCTGACTCCCTCAATAAAATTATCTACAATCTGGATTTGAACCATGCATTACTTCTGGTGTTACTGACAACATTGCATTATTACTGCAGTGGTGGTGCTGTGGTAGCGTTGTGACCTCACAGTAAGACGTTGTCCTGTTTGATTCTCAGCTAAAGCGTCTTCTGTGTTGGGACATGCGTGAATGGGCATACCTCCGTTGAAGGTTGTGCGTCAGGGCTGACAACTCGGCACGTAAAAATCTACTGCCAATCATTAGCAGACCGAAGTTCCACTGTGGCGACCCCTAACTGGGAAAAGCCGAAAGACACAACAACAACAACTGACAAAATTGCATTAACAGATCAAGCCACAGTGAACGTTCATAACATTATATTTTCTCTGCTCAGTACTCTCTGGAGTGCTGACTAAAGTGCACAATCTCCAATCTTATTTGCACTACTGATGGTACTCCAAATTTAATTTTTCAGTTTTTGCCTTCAGAAGTTAACTGTTCTTTGCTAGTCACTGCTGACAGTCAACAATACACATCACCAAGCAAAGTATAAAGGCAGAATATTAAAAAAATAAGTCAATAAAAATATTAAGCAGTGTGCTGATTTATTCAAGTAGTAACATTTTAAAATATTTAGCACTGAACCCAGAACCTATGGCATTGCCCAGAAACATTTGCTGTTTTAACAGTGTTTGTCACATGATAACTTGTATTTCTGTAACACATCATCATGCCTTCATGCAATGACACTTATTCATAAAGGGGCCACACAGGAATTTACGTAAGGTAATTTTGTACACAGCATATACAAGTAAGATTTACACCATTTTAAGGACAGGCTTTACTTTCATGATTACTTGTTATGATAATATGTACAATGGTTTTGATTAATTATCCATATTTCCAGAATTATTATGTTCTGATTTTAGTTCCTCATACTTTAGCACATGCCATGTTTGTTATATCATGCATATAAAAATATGCTATTACTATTATCAATAGTTCAGGTTCCAGAACGCAAACTTTGAAATATTAAAAGCTAGAATCAAACCTTGCATTATTGCTGGTGTCAGTAATATCTTTCAGCATAAACATGTTGAGCCGCAGTGAAAGTTACATAATTATTGTCTTGTTGGCACTGAGTACTGTCTAGAGTACTGACTCAGGTGTAACTAACCTAGTCTCATTTGCACTACTGACAGCATTCCAAATTGCATTTTGAGTTTTTGTCTTGGGAAGTGAATTGTCACCAATACACAGTGCACAGCTTAATGGATGAAGCAAATACACAAATAAATAAATAAAAATGTCTCTGCGTGGTTATTTACCAACTCTGTTTTCTTATACCATTAAAATGTGGACATTAGGGATCCATACTTTCAGAAAAAACATCACCTTCTCTAGATTTGAACCATGAAACTGTGGCATTAGCTTAAAACATTGACAAAATTAACAGTGTTTGCTATATCAGAATAGATACCATGAGATAGAGATAGTAAAACACATATAATAAAGCTTTCATATTCTAACATTTTCTATTTAGAGAACAATATATTCATGTTTTCACACTTGTCCATTGTCCTTCAACAGTAGACATCTGGATGAATCGGATATTTGAATAAGTTATGCTACCGAAATATGTCACAGTACAAAGACATGTATAAAATACATAAGTGTGTTCTTACATTTCTTTTGTGAGAATTTTTCAATTTTGCTGCATTTGTGATATAATTGCATTAATATTTTGCATTACTTTTGAACTTTTCTCTTTGTATAAGTTGTACATACTTGATATGACACTTGTTACTCAGAAGCACAGTTACCCCTTAAGCATATTGCATAAAGGTGATACAAAGGATATCAGTCAAAGTAATCACAAATGTTGCTATACGCCTAGTCTTCCTGACACACCCTCTGTAAGTGCTCATAAAAGAAGCAGGAGTGTTAAACGAGTATTAGTCATGCAGTAATCCCAATTAGTTGCAAGACGTTAGCAAGCCACAGTTCTGAATGCTCACTCTTGGACTGCTATGGCATGGGCAAATCTTCACGTAGGTCTCTTACTAAAAACTGTAGATTACATGCCCTTCCATGATCATATCTGGTGACAGGTAATCAATGATGTGAATGCTGTGGGTGGCCAGGACTGTGATTACAATACCTTCAGTCATCACGCAAGTGACATGATCATCAAACCCAAGAGAGAGCCAGTGTTATTGCATGGCAACAGAGAGCTATGAGGATGGTCCTGCTACAGAGCCATGTTTTACTAAGTCATAGGGGTTCCTGCTGATTGTAAAGGATCATGGTAGCTCAATACAGTTGCCTAGTGTCATGCTGAATGTGGGTGCACAGGTGAAAGACAACCCAAGGGTGTTTATTGTTGATGCTTCAGGTATGCCATATTTATATATAAATATATGTATAGCTATATATATATATATATATATATATATATATATATATATATATATATATATACACACACATATATATATATATATATATATATATATATATATGTATATGTATATATATGTATATATATATATATATATATATATATATATATATATATATATATATATATATATATATAGGTTCCCTATTATATGATCGAAGATGCATTCTTTTGAATGCATCTTGATCGAACTTGAAAGCACAAAATGGCAAAATACCGAAATGGCATATAAGCAAATTCTTTCCCTGGGAAAGAAATCGAATGGTCACCTTCATTATTTTGCTGTTTTTGTCACTGTAGTGCAATCTCGGAGTTGGTATATTTAAGTAGGGGGGTGTGGGGAGGCAAAGCCCCCCCACTTTATGTAATGTTTTAAAGTTTTTTTTTTTTTAGAACAGCGATTTTTTTTCCTTGGGAAAAAAATTGCTGTTCTAAGTGCTCAGGATTGTAAGCTTTCACTTACATGGGGTCGATAAATCAGCGTTCGCTGATTTAATATAGACCCTATATATATATATATGTATATATATATATATATATATATAGAGAGAGAGAGAGAAAGAAAGAGAGAGAGAGAAATAGATAAATAGGTAGATAATAGAGCTGCAATTTATATAATTGTATTTAGAGTTATAAATAGGGCTGTCTTTCATGTGGAATCTTCTGTTTAATGCTTTTTCATACCTTTATCCATCTCCAATTTGTCTGTCTAGGTACATCTGGTATTCAAGTTCCATGATCACCTGCAAATGGTATGAACATTACATTTTAGTTTCATTCATGAATGTAATCTTTAAATCTACATAATGAAAATTTTAATTGCACTTGCATTTTTGCTTATCAGTTTTTCTTCTATTTCTCTTTTTGTTGAGTTTTATTGCCATAATCACAGATGAGCCTGCCTCTGCCACTGTGGAAATTCTGTCCAATGTTAGAGTATCAGTAGTCTTTGATGTGATTGCAGTTGGTCAGTCTGACACTGAGATTGTGGCTCTCATATCTCCTCCACAGTTTGGACACAGCCAAAATGACTACGCATATCTATGATACACAGCCTTCTGAGATAGGACAGATTAAGGGTGACATGGTTGATCAGGGTAATATAATTACTCCAGTTGCAGAGCTGGCAGAGTCTTCTCCTCGCCATCATGGGGGTGAAGTACCTAATAGAACTGTCGGTTTAGTTGTTCAGAGGAAGCATGCTTTTATCCTCTCCCTGATGTTGGTGGTTAGGAGGTACCACCCAACATATATGTATGGCTGCTGAGGAGGCACAACTATGTTGCACCAGGGCCTCATAAGAGATTCTGGGGGTACTGCATGATGTGCATTATTAAGTGCAAGCCTGCCTGAACCATGTGGGTGAGTCTTTGGACTGGATGAATGACACACTAGATCATGCAGTGTCTGTAATGGAATATCTGATAGGGGAGGTTCAATATCCATGTGGTCAAAGAGACGCTACACTATCAGGTTTTAAGTGACATTGCCTTGCCAGATCCTACTCCCATTGTGGCACTACTTCCACTGCTCCTTCAGTTATTGAGTTATACATACCAAGAGATCTTAGACCACATGGTCATGGTCATGAACATAGTCGTGACGAGAGCTCATCCAGCAGACATTATACACATACAGATAGCAACCCAACTTCTAGCCAGGGTCATGAAATTAGCAGAGCAACTTCTGGCAGAGGTAGTTCTTATGGTTGGAGGCAGTGGTGGTGAACTGGATCATCAACCATACATTGTTCACATCTGTCCAGCTTGCCAAGGTCTACTGCTAACACAGCTACCTTGATCTGTGATATATAGCAAAAAGTAGCCTGTTTTTTTTTTTTTTGCTTATTTTTAGTAGTTATTGCTTATTCTAGATATTTATAGCAATTTTATTGTAAACTGCATACTTGTACTGTATTTCACAGCTATTGGCTCACTGCTGGTTTCTGCTGTGATAAACATTTATGTAGTGTTTTCTGCCTAAAATAGCTTCCCATCCTCCCTCCCTATTGGCATCTTGTCTTTATACCTGCTTTCCTTACAGTTGCCCGCCCCTACTCTAAATTTGATCTTGGACACTCCTCCCAGTCTAGTGTCATTAGCTCAATCTACCTAATACAGAAAGAACATATGAGAAGGCCAAACCACTTAGTTTCTTTCTTTCTGTTCCTCCTTTGTCCCTTTCTAAAAAAAAAAAAAAAAAAAAAAAAAAAATGGCCTGAATCTCCTTTGTGTTCTTGCTGTGCTTCACAAACATTTTGAAACTATAGAGAATATTTTACTGCATTTATTACAGCTGTATTTGCCTTAATATTGCTACGACATAAGTGCTCTAGGTTGCACTGTATCTGAATTGTTTTAGTGTTGTTTTAGCTGCTTTTCTGTATGTATAGACTTTTCAGTATATGTAGACTAGCTACTTATTCTACTGTATTACTGCCTCTTAAATCATTTTTTCAGCTGTGCACTTGCCTTGCTTCATTTAAAAAGTTAATTGCTAATTTTGTAGAGTTTTAATTGCATTTACTGTTTAGGGCTACACACTCAAGTGTGTTAGCCTTTTCTGTGTTTATTTACTGTATTATTGTGTTGTTTAGCCTGTTTTAACCAAAAATAAAATACTATCTTGTTTGCTTGTTTCCCACATTTCCTAGCTAGTATAGTCCAGATCCCAGGCTTTGCTGGTTTCAGGACTTTATTTTCTGTGTTCAGAGCTATCCAGACCTTGCTGTGGTAGAAGGAAGTCCTACTGTTTACCAGTGAGAGTGGTGAGCATTGTACTGCCTATCTAGCACTAGAGGAGTGGTTTCCAGCTCTGAAATTGTAATTTTATTAACCATTTTGGGCTGATATCTATCACTTTCACCTTTCTAGCTTAAAAAATATATGTGTTTGCACATTTTTCGTATTGTGCAGCACCACGGGGCTACAATTAAACTATTCCAGGTGCCAGAAAGTCTGCTCTACAAATTTTCCCTTAGAACTATCTGGTTTCTCAGTAGTAGCACTGAAATCTGAACCCCTGTGACTACCACTTTCTCTAGAACTTGCTGGAAATCACTAGGAAGCCTTAAACTGATACAAGCACTCAACTCTCCTTGTTAATAAGGAGAAATTAATTGTAGGCACTAAATAGCCTATAATTGCAAAATACCTTGCAAAGTTAAGGGAAAACAGCTCTTATACTTTTCAAAAAACACCTATACAGGCATGCCCAAGGGTCAGCTTCCAGTGATTTATCCTGTCCACCTGGTGAATCTTGGCATAATGGGGCAATGCAGCAACTGCCTCATGTACAATGACAACCCTCTTCTCCTACCACCCAACACTACAACCTGAAAGAGATGCACTTACACAGGCAAACTGGAAGCAAAACTCTCTCCAGCCAAGATTGTGCTAGTCAGTCAAGAGAAGGTTAACACCTGCACTACACCTCAAGCAACACATAGCCCTTCAAAACCCACACCATCAACACCCACACATAGTAACACTAAACCCACATATGAGTAGGCCCTTAACATTAACCTGCCCAAGCAGCAAGGACCTCTGAGGCTGAAACACAAACAAACACCAGTCACAACCAAAGTGACACATAGCTCACAACACCAGTGTGCCACCCAACAACAGCCCCTAAGGCAAGACAATGTACCCACCACTTTAGTCATAGGTGACTCTATAGTCAGGCTCAGTGATGTCCCACTCACCAGGCTGAACAAGGAGAAAATTACAGTCAGCTGCCTGTCGAGTGTGAGGATCCACCTCATAATGCATACACTTGAGTCACTCCACAACAAGTTCAAATATGACTCTGTCATTGTCCATGTTGGAGTGAATGACTTGAGACGTACCTCCCTAGACTACATGAAGAGACATGGAAGAGCTCTCGGATCAGGAGGCCCAGGCAGGTATAACCCTAGCCCTGAGAAGCATCCTGCCTTCGTCCAGAATGATACCACAGTATAAGGACAAAATGATTGACTTCAACAATTGGCTAAGCTTCTGGTGTCATTCAAAGGGGATCCAGTATCTGTCTGCCTGGGACGACATGATCGACAAACCACAATACTTTGCCAGAGATGGTCTGCACCTGTTCCCCCTGGGATTCAGGTTACTGGCTAAAGCTCTTGCCACACCTATAGTGCCTTTTTTAGGCAAAGTTCAAAGGACAAAACCACCACCGTAACACATACAAGCATGCAAAATCTGAAGGTAATCTTACTCAATGCTAGAAGTCTAAACCTTAAAATTCACTCTGTTGAGGCACTCCTAAAAATGGAGAACATTGATATCTGTGCAGTAACTGAGACCTGGTTCAATGCTCCAGAGAACACCCTGCAATACCAGGCTACAACTCTTACCACACTTTTCAGCCACCAAACCAAGACTGAAACACTAAAGGTGGAGGAGTGTCCATATTCACCAAGGATATTCACACCTCCAGGCTAGTTGCCCAACACAATGCATCTGAAATTCTCCAGGTGCAACTAACACTAGGCAAGACTACAATCCAAATTGTAGCTTGCTACAGATCCCCCACCATGCCCCAAGATTCTCACTACACCTTTCTAAACATACTGGAAAATATTAAGATACAACCAAACACCCTAATACTGGGTGATTTCAACTACCCTGCCATTAACTGGGAAAACTACTCGGGTATTAACACCTTTTCCCAATGGTTCTTGGAATTCATAAATTCCAATGCCTTGGATCAACTAATCCATTGTCCCACCAGGGGCTCCAGTATCCTAGACCTGGTCATTACCAACATGGGAGATAGATGCTCCACACCAGGGGTCACCCCCTCAATTGTCAGGTCTAACCATAAGCTAATCACCCCTGACATCCACATCCCACACCCACCCCCAGTAAGGAAACCTCCGCAAAAAACTTCTCCAAAGCCAACTTCATGCTACTCAAGTCAGAAGTGACAGACTTCATGACACCCATGCAGATGGGAGCTGAAAGTTTGACTGCTGAATCCTACACTAAGGCACTGTACAAGCACATCCACTTGTGCATGAATCGTGCCAGCCCAAATAGAACCAAAATGGTCTCCTCCAAAAAAAGGAAGACAATCTAGTGGTCCCTGCCATAAACAAACTATACAACAGAAGGAAGAAACTGCTGCAGAAAAGAGGAAAATCCCAGGATGCAAAAAACTCCCTTACCAGCCTCAGTAAGAAGCTGAGATCCCTCATAAAATCTCCCTTACCAGCCTCAGTAAGAAGCTGATATACCTCATAAAATCCTCCAAAGCTAGTTATGAAAATAAAGTTGCCACAGATTCCAAACACAAGCACAAGGCATTTTATAGTTATGTCAAGAATCTAAATGGCAATGCTCAGCTCTGCGCTACAACAGAATGGCATTAAATATACTGATCCCAAGGATATTGCCAATATCCTGGCAGATCGATTTAGTGCCAACTTCACCCCCTCTCACCCCCTAAATGGCCTGTCTCAATACCAAAAGATTGCCAAATTCTGGTAATCATGGCTACACAGGTAGAAACCACATTTTCAAAAGCTAAGAATACAGCATCCATGGGACCAGATGAGATCCTGGGCTGTGTACTACATGAACTACAAAATTAACTGGCACCTCATCTAAGTGTCATGTTTAATCATAGCCTCACCTCAAGCTTCGTGCCCACTGAATGGCGCATAGCTACAGTTATCTCACTCCACAAGGGAGGATCCACCTTGGATCCCGGGAACTGCCATCCCATCAGTCTGATGAGCCTGACCTGCAAGGGCATGGAATGCATTATCATGGAACTTATAAACAAGGACATTGGCAACCTTCAAACACTGGACCCCACACAGTTTGGGTTCGTGAAGGGTCAATCTTGTCTCCTGAACCTGATTGGCTTCTTCAAATCAGTCTCCAGAGTTGTGGATGAGGGTAAGGCGGTCCATACAGCCTATCTGGACCTGACCAAGGCCTTCGACACCATTCCCCCACTCTGGAATCATAGATAAACTTACTAAGCTGGGCATAATTTCCTACATCACTCAATGGGTTGTCAACTGGCTTACTGACAGAACCCAGACTGTAAATGTAGCCAACTCCAAATCCAGCTCCAGACAAGTTACAAGTGGAGTACCTCAGGGTTCAGTCCTGGGACCACTCTTGTTTGCCATCTACTTCTCTGAAGTACCGGCCAACACTAAGGGACTCTGGCTAACAAAGTTCGCAGATGACTGCAAACTGGGAGCCATTACTGAATCCCCAAATGATGTGGATATTCTACAAAAGGGCCTTACAGAAACAGATGCTTGGTGCTAGAGCCATGGGCTCAAGCTTAATGCCAAGAAATGTATAGTTATCCCCTTTGGGAAAAATCATGTACCTGTGAATTACAACGTAGGTGGCAGTACACTAAACACTGAAAGTTTGATGAGAGATTTAGGGACACAGGTGGACAGTGGTCTCACCTTCGATAACCATATCACCACAACAGTCAAGAAATCCTTCTATGTGGCACACCTCATCACTAAGGGCTTTTTATCCAGAAAAAAAGGAGGTTATTGTCCCACTGTACTCATCCCTCATTAGACCCATTATAGAGTACAACGCACCATTTGGAATGTACCTCACATGACATCTGCAACAGCTGGAAAGGCCGCAGAAATACCTCACTAAAAGAATCACAGGCCTAAAGCAGATGCCCTATGCTGACCATCTAAAAAAACTCCAGCTATACTCTGTGGCATATCGTCTTCTCAGAGGCAATCTCTGCTTAACATACAAGGCCATGTCAAACCCTGATCTGTTGGACATGCTCCACTTAAAGAAATCCCAATCCTTCAGAGCCACACGCTCCAGGGATCTAATCCTTGTCATCACAATGAACAAAACATGCTGGAGGGATAGGTTCCTGACCCAGAGACTCCCCATACTCTGGAATAGACTGCCCATACATGTCAAGCAGAGTGCCTCTTTGGCCCTCTTCAAAAGGAACCTTAACGATTGGATGGGAGATAGGAAATTAATTCCCTGGATCACGTCAGTCACCCTGCTAGACAGGGGTCCAGGGAAGTAAGTATTGTGGGAATAAATATCCAGGAAATTATTATGGCTAGGCTTGTATAGGCCCTAGGGCCGATAGCCTAGTACCAACACATGAATCTATGAACCTAATGCTTGCTTAGTCAAAAGTATTATACTGAATTGCATTTGTTTGTTATTCTTCTCAAGTTCAGCTGTTATTTAGAGTGTGCACCTTACTGTAGGTGTAATAGTGTCAGTAGTATTGCAGTCCTATTAATTATGAATTGCTGCTCATTTAACACTTTGTGCAGTTGATGATGAGACTACCTCTGGTCACTAATGAGGTGCCTAACTTGGGTAACTTTTACAAATTATGCACAGTTTTGAGCAAGCCAGGCATATATGTGTTTGGTCAATACATAGGGCAGGATTCACGAAGCCTCCGTGTAAGAGTTACAAGTCTTACATGGAGGCTGCAGTTAAACGGTGTGATGTCAGCATGCCACGCATATTCATGAGGGCATGCTGACTCACACCCAAGGCTAACACGGTCCGTGTAAGAAAGTAGGGGCGTGTTTTAAAGATGTTTGCCCGTAATTGTGCTCGTTTGCGCGGGCGTGCCCGTCGCTTAGCAACAGTTAGCAGTCAGTGGAAAAGCATATAAGATCTAAATATGCAAAGTAAGCCAAAAAGCAATAGCGTAGTGGTAGAGACGTCAGCTGAAGAGGAGGCAGTCATGGTTCGAGCCCCCACAACATCAATTTTTATTTTTAGTGAAATAAGCACGAAACAATTCCCTGACATATATGTACATATATAAAATTATATTTTATGTAAAATGTAATGAAATGGGCCATGTAGTTTGAAGAAATCTGAGATAATAAAAAAAAAAAAAAAATGTCATAACTGCCTATAGCTGAGCTACACTCTAACAAGCTGAGCATATCTGCCCGTAGGTGAGCAGTGGTTTAACAGGTGTAAAATGAGTGCCCGGGGTTGAGCAGTGCTGTAACATGCTGAAACTGTGTGCCCGTAGCTGAGCTGAGCGTAATATGCATGCTGACAGCCAAATGACGTGTAAACCAGCGTAACCCATTTGCGCGGAGCTGCGCACCGCGCCAACAAGATAACCGGCGGGCAACATTGAGCAAGCTGTATCAAAACTGCCTTTACACAGACACACCTCCTAGCTTGTGTAGACAGTCATAAAAAAAAGCAATGGCCAGGCTCGAACTCAGGATACCATGCACCATAGTCA
Source organism: Protopterus annectens (assembly GCF_019279795.1). Classification (NCBI taxonomy): domain Eukaryota; kingdom Metazoa; phylum Chordata; order Ceratodontiformes; family Protopteridae; genus Protopterus; species Protopterus annectens. Next base: position 711,212,735 of record NC_056746.1, read on the forward strand.
AAGTACTGAACCACTAAGCCATGACAGTTGCTCTTAGAAATGCAATATTAGCATATATATAGGAATGAATGGAAAGAGAAGCATGACAAAGCAGGTTTTGTGAAGCTGATACATTTCCAAAATGGCCAATCACAGATAAGTGCGGGAAAAACGGCATATATAAGCCCCATAGGCTGGAATACACCACATAACTGATTGTGGAATCAATTTGCAGTCGGGATGGCAGGTGTTGGAGAGGGTAGTTGCTTCTGAGCACAGAGGTGGGGCATTGAGGAGTCCAAATATATGGTTTGGCTCCTCGTCCATGATGATGAGGCCCAACTCATGCAGGGCCAGGTCCTGTGGGGAGCATACAAGGCTGAGGCGTGGGACCGGTTGGCACATGATCTCACCAGTGCCACAGGAATACCAAGGACTGGTGAACAGGTCTGTCACCACCATGTGGACCTGAAGAGACGGAAGCAGGACCAACTGAACCATTGGATCCAGGAGGCCAGGCAAATGCCCAACGTCCCACTACTGAGTAAGTTACATGTAATTATTTATGTAAGGAATTAACCTAGCTGATATTATGGAGATGTGTATTCCAATATTACTTCATTTATATTACAGCTGCAGGTGTCCGTTCCATGAATCGTCGAGCCTATGCCGATAGGCTTGTGCGGTTGCGCCACCAGGCAGGTTAGTAATTCTCTCCCTGTAACTGTTAAAAAATATAAGTATGACAGCTTTCAAAAGAGTGCAGTGTAGTCACTTATTAAAAAAAAAGTGCAAGTAATAGTGTAAGAGAGATTCTGCTAGTACTGTGTGATTACATAAGTGTGATACAGCCTATAATCCAAAAATAAAAATGAAACAAGTCTGAAATAAAGATGTTCCACCTGTAATGTAATAGTACATAACCTGCATCAGGCTTTAAATTACAGCTACACAAGCTGAGTAAAACACATGTGTGAAATATATCCCCGTTTAAAATCTGAAACATGACACAAGTGAGACTGTTGGAAAGGATTGTTGTAATCAAGTAAAACATGTCAATGAAGCCTAGAATTAAGTACCATCCTGAATTGTAAAAATAAAACAAGTGAGAGTGTGAGAAAGAGGTATGAATCCACCAATAAAGTTGTAATAACTCCTGAATAAAGTATACTGCAGTCAGTACAGAATGAAATTAATGTGACAGGCACAACCAAACAGTGAAATGTGTGGAATAAAGTACTGAAGCTGGAATGTGTGTCCCACAATTTGGATATGTTGCTGCACGCTTTGCAATATGCAGATAGTATGGTTGTATGAAATACCAAACATCCACAGTTGTCTAGAGCCATATAAAGCAAATGTAGCAGGATGCTGTAGCTGAACAGAGCCAGATATGAATGTGTATGAATAAAAATGCAATGTATATTAATGTAGCAGTAACATTCCCATCACCAACATGCATAAGTTTACACATAGCAAACTGTAGTCAGACCTGTAGTGTGTATATATCTGCAGCTAGTAGAAATGTACAGCATATGTATAGGTATTTGAAGTTGTTAATGAAATATTTCTTCACCCTACCCTATAACCACAAATAATCCATTCCTCATGAAATGGGTATGTGTATTCACAATTAACACCCCTGGACATTTGTCCTGTTGGTTCATACATATTTGCATGTACGTTGATGCATGTGCCCTGTTCATACATCCAAACCTGATGGCCTGTTGCCATCAATCAACCCTGCATGTTGTTGGATTGTGTATTGTTGTTCAAATTATGCATGTGTTATGCTTGCTGTTCAATGACTTGAATTTATGGGTGTTTTGTTAATGGGAATACTAATGCATGCTGTTACAACTAATTGTGAATGGTATTGTATGTTACTAACCCAAACTGTCATAAAATAATGCAAAACATAGGACGACAGGGAAGGTGGGTTCCAGCGGACCCACCTCTCCCAGCTCAGCTGGCGAGTGCACCTGGCAGTAGTGCCCAGGCCGGACCCTCCTCCGGTGGCCCTGTGCCACCTATGGGTGGAAGCGCTGCAGGGGATGGGGCTTGTCCCCCCTCTGCAAGCATGGCCGGAGGAGAACATCCACTCACCCTCCGTAGTGTCCAGACTGTGGTGCGTAGGGAGATCAGGCATGCTGTGCTTGGGGCCCTACGCCAGCTTGAGGCATGAGTGGCACAACTCACGGGCATGCCTGCTGCCCATCCTACACAGCCCCCAGCACAGCCCCATCCTGGGCAGTGAAGGCACAGTGGCAACTGCCCATGGGTGGGGATCTCAGTTCCACTGTTGCTATCTGTGGGCTCATGGGCTCAAGATATCCAAACATCCATCCCCGTCAATTGTGTATCCCCCCCACATGTGTCATACACCACCCCTGTATGCATCTTGTTTGTCTTGTCTGTTAACCTCCCCTACCTACCTATCCAGCTATACCTACTTCCTTTACCTGACATACCACTCTCACCTAAAAAAAAAAAAAAAAAGGGCACTGTGTTCCCACAAAAAAATTACGCCCCATACATAGCTGCCCATTTCGCACACATGTCTGCTGGACATGTAAACTGGCAATTACAATTGGCTGTACAACAAATATTGTTGTCCTCACCCCTCTCTCAGGGGTGGAAGGTTTAAAATTTCACACCAAATTACAAACATATGCACAGCTGTTGCTGATGAAGAAATGGGCAACTATGGGCCTTTCCTACATCCCTCCTGCAAAACCCGAGCTTGTTTTCCTACTGTCCTACCCAATTTGCGCCCCCTTTTTCACCACTTTCCTATCTCCCCATTTTCTTTTCTTTAAAAGAAATTAGTGTGGGTGTGCGCGAGAGTAAGCAATTTTAAGCAATAGTAAGCAGGAGGCTTTCTGTGCGCTTAGCTACATGTGCGCAGCTAACAGTGCATGCTTGAGTCTGGCAAACCAGCGCTAACCTGCTTACAACTGCTTAAAAGTGCCTTAGTGACTCTGAATGACAAAGCCTGTAGTTTGCTAAGCAGCAAAATAAAATTCCTCTGTCAGTCTCGAACCCAGGACCTTGGAAACATTAGTCTGTATGACTTACCACTAAGCCATGACTGCTATACAAGAACATTGTGCTGAAAGAAATATATCATGAAATAGTAGGAATTAATGTAAAGGGAATATAGCAAGTCTAGTACACAAAGCATGTCATGTATATTTACTGTCAAATCTAGTGGATTTGTAAAATAGTATTGTGTGAAGAGAAACAGCCATGCTAGTTGGTAGCTAGTAGGTAATAATGTCACAGTAGCACCTGGCAAGCCACACACATACTCAAAGCAGGATAAACACTGCCATAGTTGAATAGTTAAGAGCCCAGACATAGCAACTGTGACTGAGTTACAGGGATGTCCCTGATTTGAAAACAAATGTCAACTGTGCCCCACTGACTCCCTGTGAAATGTACTAACAGTAGGCAGAAAGGTGTTACAACACATGCAATGGTAACTATGAATTACTGAAAGTATGCACCACTTACACGTCACAAATGGAGTAGTAATACATATGCTCAAAATAACTCACAGTCACAACTGCAGAATATCAGAATATTTCATGGGTGTATCCCACTGATATGTACCATTCCATGAGGCTGATAAAAGATGCACCTGAGAGTATCTGAGGCTTGCTCAGCAGCATGATCAAATACCCTTCTAAGTGTCAAGGCCCACACCATGGCCAGACCACAATGCATGCAGTACCACCCTAACACAACAAACACATAGGGAATTGCTGACCAAACAGATATAGCAAGCATTACAAGCTGTGAATGTAAATGGAAAATAGGAAATCCATAACAACACATTACAGGAAAGACACCTAGCAGGCATACAAGGAGTGAATGTAAAGGGCAAATATTGAAGCCATAGCAACAGATTGCAAGAGCCACTGCTATATACCAGTTACACCGCAATTCCCACAGGAAAGCACACACACCCATATACACAGTATTACTAGCCGTAGGTGTCAGTTTACGTACACACTGAGAAGAGGAAACTGGAGGAAGGAATACTCAGGTTGCAGTACAACATGCATTGCAGTGTCTACAACACAGCCTGAAATATAAGAGACATACCAACCCTTACACTCACAGAACAGTGTCCACAGCAAACCAGCATGGTCTGCACCCTGATAATCTGAAAGGGCTATGCCTACCTAACAAACCTTTTTATAGCACTGTCCTGAAATCACAGCGAGAACTGCAATCACTACACAACAGGCTGCATGCAATTAGTAAATGCTGGCTAACAATTGGTGCAGAGGCCATCACATGGACATGTGCAGATACCTACAAAAGCATACTGTACTCCCAGTCCACACATGCAATACTTTCATTGCACCCTCTGGAGGTAGAGACAGAGAGAGAGAGAGAGAGAAAGAGAAACAGAAACAGAAACAGAAAGACAAAGAGGTAGACAAAGAGAAAGACAAAGAGAAAGAAAGAAAAAAAAAGTAACAACAAAACAAACAAGTTGACAGCAGGCCAACTATCTGAAAGCCAACGCAAACAGCTGCAACAAACACAGGTAATGTAAAGTACTAATATAATAGTCTACATACTGTGAACCCTCCATATGTGTTATTGGTCTGTATCTATGTATATGAAGATGTGCATAGGGCCGTGGACATACTGCAACTGTCACTGAAGGCTGTACATACATATGTATGTGAAGGTAGCTATGTGCACATATCAATGTAAGTTGTAGTGCAATGTACAATGTAGGTTGTACAGTAATGGATGTTCATCAGTACGTTAGTGTGTGTATACATATGTGGAACTAAAAAGGATTATATATATATCTATCATGTGTATACGTATGTATATCGAGATATGTATGTATATATATATATATATATATATATATATATATATATATATATATATACACATAATATGCATATATGTATACATAAATAGAGAGGGATGTTGAAATACATAGACATATATAGTTTCACAGTTTCATAGTTTAGTACTAGGCTATCTGCCCTGGGGCATTTATAAGCCTAGCCATAGTGATGTGGCTTTCACCACCCCTATGTAATGGTACAAAAGTGTACAGAATAGATTTAGAATACTGTGCCTCTGTCTAGTAGTGACACAGTGAAGACCCCCTTACATAATGGAATTAGTTTACTGTGCCTCTGTCTAGTAGTGACACAGAGATGACCCCTGGGGTTGACCTACGATCTCCCATCCACTCGTCAAGATTTCACATGCAGAGAGTCAGTGAGGGGCTCTGCCTAACATGAACTGGGATTCTGTTCCAGAGTATGGGAAGCCTCTGAGTCATGAATCTGTCCCTCCAGCATGTCCTATTCATATTTGTGCTGAGGTTTAAATCTTTAGCTCTCATGGTTCTGATGGATTTGGATTTTATGAGGTGGAGCATGTCCATCAATTCCTGATTGGACATGGCCTTGTACGTCAGGCACAGATCACCTCTAAGTAGGCGGTATGCTACTGAATAGAGCTGGAGTTTCTTTAGTCTGGCAGCATATGACATATGTTGGAGACCCTTGATCCTCTTGGTGAGGTACTTTTGGGGTCTCCCTAGCTGTTGCAAGTGCCGGGTGAGGTACATACCAAATGGGGCATAGTACTCATTCATGGGCCTGATAAGGGAGGAGTATAGGGGGACAATGACCTCCTTTGATCTGGATGTGAATCCCTCCATGATAAGGTGGGCAAGGTAGAAAGTCTTTCTAACCACTTTGGCAACGTGAGTGTCAAATGAGAGGTCACTATCGACTTGAGTCCCCAGGTCTCTGATTACTTTTTCTGTACTCAGTGGGTTACTGTCTATGTGATAATTTGTGGGTACTTTGTTTTTCCCAAAGGGGATGACTATACATTATTTGGCATTTAGTTTAAGGCCATGATGCCGGCACCAGTTGTCCATTTCAGTGAGGCCTTTCTGTAGGATGTATGTGTCAGCTGGTGTGTCAACTATGGCACCTAGTATGCAGTCATCTGCGAACTTTGTCAGCCACAACCCTCCCAAGTTTGCTTCCACATCTGAGAAATAAATGCCGAACATGAGGGGTCCCAGGACAGAGCCCTGTGGGACACCACTTGTGACTGGCTTTGAGTCTGACATGGCTCCAGCAATTTTGAATTTATGGGTTTCATCCTTTAGCCAGTTTGCAACCCATCTTGTGACATATGGATTTAAAAACAGTTGGAGCAGTCAGGGATCCAAGGTGGGGGAAATAGAAGCCATGGTTATCCCTTTTTGCCCCAAGGGCCAGTACTTTTTGAAAAAAAGGAAAACGGGTCTGTTTACAAAGCCAAGGGGGGAAATCACCTGTAAGTAATGTCTCTGTTTTGGTTCCATAATGTTTCTTTCCACACCCCCGGGGGCATGTGAAAAGGTGCCTCCTGTCCATTTGCATTTAATTTTGTTGGGAAGGGCATTTGGGTAAAAAAAGAAATTTTATTTTGGGGAAGCTCCTTGGGGTTTTGGGAGCTTTCAACCCAAGGCCCCGGGAAAGGCTGGGGGTTTTAGTTTGGGGGGGTGGTTTTAACCTGCCCCATTGGGTTAACAGGGAGGTTTAAATTCACCTATTTTTGTGTTAGGTTTCCCACTAACCGGGTTGGGGGTGAATGTTACACCCCTTACATTTTGTCCAAAAGCATAACCCGGGATCGGGGAAGGGTTTTAACCAGGTTTAAAATTATAAGAAGGTTGGAAATGTAAAAATTTTCCCCTTCCCTTATGTTTTATGAGAAATTTTTAAAACAGTCTGATTCACAGTTTTCCTTTTGCTTTTCCTTGCATTTTCTTTTGTTTTTCCCCAACAACATTAATGGTATTTTATTTATATATTATTTTAATTAATATTTCCCTAAATTATTAATAAAATTTTTAATAAAAAACCCCCATCTATTTATAATTAATATATTTTTTAAATTATACCCTCCAATTTTAAAGGCTTAAATTTTTCCTAATTATTTTAAATTAATTTATAATTTTATTTATTCCCCTGGGAGGCCTGTGTTAATGGTTGCAAACCAGGTGGGGGTAAAAAAAGGAAAAAAGGGGAACACCCTTTAGGGTTTTCCCCTTTTTCCAAAACCAGATACAAGGTATGCCGGGAACCCGGGTGTGTCCAGGGCCTTGAAAAAATTTTTTCCCCTTACGGGCACAACCAATCGAGATTGAAAAATTTGGGGTCAGTATATGAAATACACAAAACCCAAATGTTAAGGTGATCCAAAAATTACAGATTTTAAAAGGACACAGATATGTCTGTAATGACAAAATCCTTTTCCTCTCTGCCCACCCCCCTACCTCTTTCCCTCGGGTTCTTCCCCCCATACATTGCCAAAATTAAAAAATAAAAAATTATTTTTATTTACATAAAAAATTAATTAATTATAAATAATATTAAAACATAAAATATATAATTATAATATTAATTTATAATATAATATATATATTTAACGGGTGGGACAGGGCAGTGTTTTGAAACACCGGGTAAAAAGGGGGGGTGAAACCCCATTTGTGGTACCGGGTTACCATACCCCTTCCAAAACACTGACCCCCATAACCCCACCCAAATATGTGAGGGGGAATGATGTGAAAGGGGGCAGGAAATGTACTGGGATTGTTCACAGGGGCCCCTGCCCTTTTCCTGTCATGGATGTGTGCCTTGGTGTGAGCAGGACAGAGGTACTGATCCCCCCCCAACAATTCCAAAATTTGGTTTTTCCCCTTCCCTGCGGGAAAGGGTTATGGAAGAAAGGAACCCCAGTAAAAGTAATTGTTGTAAATGCATTTAAACCACATTACCTTGAAAAAAGTGTAAAAGGGGAAAAGGACCCGGGTTTCCCTCTGGGGGTTCCCATCTGGATTTTCCATAGTGAATTTTCACCCCCTGAATTGGGCCCTTTTCCCATGGAAACCCCCAAAAAAACAACCCAAATTTTAACCAAAGTTTTTGTTTTTTTCCTTTTTATGCATAAAAGGCACTTTTTTGGGAGGTTTAAAAGGTCCCACCCGGGAAAAGGAATCCCCCCTGGGGGTTTAAACCCACACCAGAAAAAAGGGAAGAAGGGTTCCCCGGGGAAGTGGATGTCGGGACATACCCCTTGAATTTTACCCCAGTGGTTTTTAAAAAATGCCATATAATTACCCGGAACGTTTGACGGGGGGCGGAAACATCCCTCCCCAGGGGAAAAGGGGCCATCCAAAAAGGTTTGGGGCCCCCCCCCCAAAAGCAAAACACCACCAAAAGGGGAACAAGCCACCCAGAAAAATTTACAAAACCCAAAATTTTGATTTGGAATGAGTTTTGCCTTTTTGACTGGGTTTTGCATTTAAAAATGTAACGGGTTTTTTGTGATTTCTTCACCCATGCCCTGTCTTTTCTGCAGGCCCCTTGGTGTGGGGCCAAAGCCCCCAGATGTGTTTCAACCCCAAACATATACAATTGAAAAATTTTGTGTTTGTTTTAAACCCTGTTTTTCCTGTGGAAATTTACAAACAAAGTAGTGTGCATTTCCAGTGTATGTCCGTGCTTTGGGGCATGCAGTCCCCTGGGGTTGATTTGTTCCCATTACAGTACCTTGTAAAACCCCCAGGGGGTGGGTTGTGCAAAAACCTGAAAGTGTAGTGATATACTATTTGCCAAATAATTTCCATCTTTTCCCACATTGTGGGGGCATTGTATCGGCCCAATTTAAAAAATTGTCCCCCAATTTAAACAAAAAATTTAAATTTTAAGGGGGAAAGACCCCCAAAAAGTAGTTTTAATGGGTAAAAATTGTCCATTTTGCTGAAAATAATTGGTTTAACCAAAATTTCCTTTTCCTTTTCACAAAATTTTCCCCAGCAAAAACCCTGTTTACTAAGGGGAATGGGGAAAATAAAACCGGGGACCCTGGGGGATTTTGAAAAATTTTTTAAACCCAAAAACCAAAACGCATGTAAAGACCCCATGGAAAATACATGGGGGGACAAAAACCGGACTATAAAAGGGGTGCATCCGGGTTTTTAATTTAAAATGCCCATGAGGAGGTTCCAAGGGAACGTTGCCCATGGGGGGGCCAAAAAGGACATTTTTTCACCAGTTTGGGGGGACAAATTTTAAGGGGTTTGGCCCCACCCCAACAGAACCCCAAAAAAGCGCATAATGTTAAATGTGGACGGGACCACCCAGCGGGCCGGGGAAACCGGGGTGGGGGTAACTTTTTCCAATGTAAAAAGTTGATGTTTTGAATTTTAAAAAACAGTTATTTCCTCGGTTTTAAAAGGTTATCTTGGAAATTTTTGTAAAGGGTTTGTATTCCCTCAATTTAAAATGGCCTTGAAAAATGTTGAACTCTGAATGAAAACTTTTCCTCGGGGAAAATAATGGAAAATTTTGGGGCCCCCCTAAAAAAAAATGTTTTTTTGGGCCCCCGGTTTGTAACAAAACAGCCTTTTAATGGGGTTTTTTGAGTTTTGTAATAAAAATTTTTTACCTTTTTTCCAAATACTCTTGATACTAATAGTAATAATAGGCTGAAGCAGTAGTGCTATGTGTTTGATTGCAGGTGTGTTTGTGTCTGTGTGTTGATTTCTCATATACTGAGGAGTGTGCATGTGTGCATGTGTGCATGTGTGCATGTGCCCTGTGTGCATGTGTGCATGTGTGCATGTGTGCATGTGTGCATGTGCCCTGTGTGCATGTGTGCATGTGTGCATGTGCCCTGTGTGCATGTGTGCATGTGTGCATGCGTGCATGTGTGTATCAGTGGTGACATTGTGTACACATTGTAAACTGTGTTTCCTGTCTTACTCCCACAGGTTCTGGTGCTGCTCTGGTGTTGTGCAGCAGGGAACCTGAATCATCTGCCATGGATAGTGATAATGATGATACCTGTGTAATGACACAGGGAGGTGTGCCAGGGTCGGTCGTTGGTCAGCCAATTGACAGTACACAGCTGTCGACCCCATCAATGCGCACAGTCATCCTGCCAATACATCCTTTGTCACCAATGTCCCTAGGTGATGGACAGGATACAGTGGGCATTGACCAGGGTAATGTGGTATTGGTGGCACATGCATCCCCACACAGCAGCCATGGCCAGGGTCCTGACATGGTACTACACAGGCAGATGTCCAGGGGTTCTCATGGGAGCATCCATGGGCGTACTGCCCCTGTCAGATGTGCCCACAGAGGTCTTTCAACCTCAGCTATGTTTTGGGCTGTAATGCAGGCACAGCCACGTATGGAACGGTACACCAGACAGGGTCTGAGGGAGCTGAGAGAATGCCGCACAGCTATGAGTGGCAGTATGCGTGATGTTGTGGCTGCCATCTGTAATTTCACCAAGGTCATTGACAGACGTTGGGGGGACACATTAGATCTGTTCCACAACTACATGTCCATGAGCCAGGGCAATGGTGGATGGTTGAGGCATTGACGTGGGTGTATGCCAGCAACAGCAGCAGCTGGCAGCCATTGCGGATGACAACAGGCCCGCAGCCACTCCCATAGTGCCAGCAGCAGCCCCAGCAATGCTGGGTCTGTGCTGTCATCAGACCGCCCCAGGAGACCACGTGCACATGGCTCTGGACAGTCCCGACAGGGACCTGTCTCCAGTCACCAACCACCTGCTTCTGATGACAGTACCCAGTCTGGCTTAGTACCTGATACGGTCCGTAGCACCCCTGCCAGGTACATGTACTGTGTCCGTGGCCAGAGACAGTGATCTGTATGACCTGGCAGGTACAGTCTGTGGCTGTCCACAAACACCTGTATATGGCAGCCATGAGGTGGAACTGTGTGCATGCATACACTCATGTGAATTGATAACACCTAGGGCTACTGCATACACGCACACACTGCATCAACATTGCCCCATCTTGTACTGCTGTCCCTCACCAACACACACACACAGACATGTCAATTGGTTGTATCAGTGGCAGACTCAGGCAAACCAAGTACACACCCTGTGCATATGATGAAACTGTGCCACCTCCTGTATTCTGTAACATCGGTGCAGGAACAGGTTAACATGGTGCTGATGCACAGGGTGACTACATAGAAGTGTAGTAATAGTATCATGTTGTCAACAGTACAGTGTAATGATATCATTGTGGGTATATCCCAGCATGCCTGATGCAGTTACAGTATGAATGTCATTGTATTGTTTTGTACACCCATAGTAATTACCATAGTGTAATGTCTGCACATCTTTGCATACTGGTGGTGAGGCTGTCAACAGAAGGCCACCTACATAGGTAGCACAGGGGATAAGAAAATTTAAGTATTGATACTCAATGATGGACATGTTAACTGCAAGTTGCATGCTGTGCACATTCGACTCTGCAATGAGGATGTTTGAGGATGTTGATATCTGTGCAGTAATACACAACAGGTTCAAGACTCACAAGAGCACCCTAACCCTACAAGGTCACACCTCGTACCATGCATGACAGCCCCAAAACACAGAACTAACTATGACTGGAGGGAGAGTCTCCATACACGTCAAGGATACTGTGGTGCCAGGAGAGATAGCATACATCCTACAAAGTTTGGAACTGCTGAGTGAGGGCTCAGTGTCTGTTATTCGAAATGTGTATTAGTTCAGGTATGAGCACTTGGGTTTCAGGCCAGTTATTCTACATTACAAAGGTACATGGTCTGTACACTTGTGGGAGGTGTTGCTGGACACAGCCAGTCTGACCTGTGACTTTCTGGGTACAGGCTTATAGTTCCTGCATATATGCACTGTTACCTACTGGAAGTCGTACACCTTGTTTGTTGTAGCATAGTCTAGATCCAGGCCTGCTGACTGTAGCTTTGTTGGTATGCATGTTTGCTTGATACATCCCTGAAACACTGATTCCGCCTGCAATGCAGATTTACAGCGCCTCTGTGGATCCCTAGTGACATCTGTATTGCTTACTGTACTGATGTAAATGTCTCACTTGACAGAATGTCACTGTTTGTCCTGTTTGCATGTAAGTTGCCTGTAACACATTGCATATGACTTACCTGGCATTTGCTCACGAAAGCATTTATATATGCCAGCACTAACAAATCAAGAGCACTACACCCTCACATACTCACCTTGAGTACCTTGTTCCCCATTGGCCCTATGTGTTGTTAATTATTATGGGATTCACAATACTATGGTAGCATGTGCAAAGGTCACTTGTCAATCTCCTCTCTTGTCCAGTTGGTGAATCTGTGAGTCATGTGGCAATGTTACAGCTCCCTCGTGTACACAGACAACCCTCTCCCCTTCCCATAAACGTACAACACATGTGAGAGATGCAACCACATAGCCAAACTGGGGACTAAGCTCTCAACTCAGTACTGGCATACCCTGTCAGGTGGAGTGGGATACTACAGTGAATACAATACCAGTCTGACATAGACCTGCCACGACAGCAATCCAAACACAGAAACACATAGGAACATTCTTGGAGTCTCAGAATAGCATCCTGCCTGAGCAACAGACACCTGCGAAGCAGACACACAAGCAAACGTTATGCCAGAACAGAGCACATGCAACACATAGCTCACAAAGCCTGTGTGCCAAACGGTCACAACCCATACAGCTTAACAACACACCTGCTACAGTTGTAATAGGTACCTCTATCATCAGGTACACTGCGGTCCTGCTCACCAGGCTGAACAAGGAGAATGTCACTGTGAGATGCCCGTCGGGCACTATGATCCACCACATAACACAAGCATACAGGTCACTCCAAGGCATGTACAAATATGACTCAGTCATTGTCCGTGCCAGTGTGAATGACCTGTGACGTACCTCCCTGGACTACATGATGGGGGACATAGAGGGGCTCTCTGAGCATGTGGCACAGGCTGGTATGACCCTGACCTTGAGTAGCATCTTACCCTCACCAAGAATGCTGCCACAATATGTAGACAGGATGATCAATTTCTACAATTGCCGTATGTTTCGGTGACATTCAAACGGGATCCAATGCCTGTCAGCATGGGATTACATGCTAGACAAGCCACGTTGCTTTGCTAGGGACAGCTTGCACCTGTCACCCATGGGTCGTTGTATATTGGCAGAGGCTCTTGCTACACACATAGTGCCTTTTTATGCAAGGCTCAAATTACATAGCCACCTACACAGGTATCACACGGGATAGGACACTAATAGTAATGCTACTCAACGCCAGCAGTGTAAACCTCAGGATGCATGCAATGAACACTGTCCTTAGCATGGAGAACAGCAATATCCATGCAGTAACAGACTTCTGGTACAAGGCTCCCAGGTGCACCCCAGCACTTCCAGGTCATACCTCATACCATGCTTGTCGTCCCCTAAACATGCACCAAACCAGAACAGGAGGGATGTATCCAAAGGCACCACAGATACACACACCTCCAGGTTGGTGGCACAGTACAAAGCATCTGAGCCTATCCATGTGCAACTAACAGTGGGTTAGACTGCCTTCAGGTTCATAGCCTGGCACACACCACCCTCTCATACCCAGGAAACCCACTTGGCCTTCCTGACAACACTGGGAATATGACGGTCTCTACAAACACCATTATATGGGTGGATTGCAACTACCCAAACATAGCGTGTGAGCATTACTCTAGCTCCAAGACCCTAGCTGAAAGGTTCCTAGCATTCATTCACTGAATTGCTATGGAACAACTTGTTACCACTCCCACAAGAGGTGGAAACATGCTGCACCTGTTCATCAACAACATGTGGACTATATGCTCCAGACCAGTCGTGTATCCTTTGCTGGTAGGATGACACCATATACAACTCACACTGTATATTCACATACCACATGCAGCCCCTGCACAGAACACCACAGTCATACAGTTGTCTAATGCAGATTCCATGTATTCACTTGAGGCAGGCTTCAGACATGGAAACTATTGAAGGTCACAGGTGCATATGTGTATGTGGCACACACATACATCATGTGTGCATTGACATTACTGATATGATCTATGTCGTGCGATATTGGGAACACCACCCCACACACATGGACAAACTGTGTGACAAAAACACACATGGCATTTGTAGGATACAAACCCCTACCTAACTGTGTTATGACACTTGTGAGCGGCGCAGTAGCAGAGCATGCTATTTGCATTACTGGGAGGCTTGTTTTCCCTGCTGTACATATAGGGTGCTGACATCATCAGTGTTTAGACAGTGGAATATGCAGCATGTGGTGTGTTGTAATAGTTGCCAAAAGGGACATTTCTCTTACACATAGAATTGCACACACACTACCCCTCCACCCACATACTTAGCACTTGCAGGATTCAAACCCCTACCTAACTATGTTAGGACACTTGTGAGAGATGCAATAGCAGAGCGCGCTATTTACATTACTGGGAGGCTTGCTTTCTCCTGCTGTACTTATCGGATGCTGACATCATCAGTGTTTAGACAGTGGAATATGCAGCATGTGGTGTGTTGTACTAGTTGCCCAAAGGGACATTTCTCTTACTCACAGAATTGCACACACACTACTCCCCTACCCACAGTCACACATACACTGAGCACTTGCAGGATTCAAGCCCCTACCTAACTATATTATGACACTTGTGAGAGACACAGTAGCTGAGCGCGCTATATAAATTACTGGGTATCATTTGTGCTCCTGATATATGTATAGTGTGCTGACATCATTATTTATGAAGAGGTATGTACATCTGTTACTATACATCAGTAAGGTGGAGAGCATATATATGCATTAACTTTGCTGAGGCATAGTGGCCTACTGTACTGTGGAGGCAGACGCCAAATACACTGTGGATAGCCTTCTGTATTCCCTAGGGACAACAGCCTAGTATTGCACTCTATGGCCATATGTTTACCCGTCAGATGCAAGTATCTGTTGCTCATATACTGTTTGTGGGTCTTTATTGCCATAGCTTTCCCTATCTCTATGAACAACTTGTGTACTGTGGCAGATGTTTGCATATGAGTGGGATCCAGTACTTTACTTATGTCTCTGTTGTAATTTCAATGTGTGCACTGGGCAGATTTCTGTATTGTGGGAGGTTCCTGTGTTAACACATACAAATGCCAGTTATGTGTGCGCAACTACTGAACTGTGACGTGGCCTAAGTGTGTGAGCATGCCCAGTTCACAGTTTCTATGGCTTCTTGACTGACATGTCTCATTTATCTAAGTGTGCGAGCATGCCCAGTGTGAACTTTCCATATGTTGGGAATTGTGGTCCACCACATTTGTGTTTGTGTGTGGAATTCATCTATATTTCACATGTACAGTTGAGTGTTGGACGTCAGGTTGTGTTCTTACTGCCCAACTGCTTTGTGTCTGAACCTAACAGGCATTATGCTGTGCCTGCAGGGTTGCCATGGGATAGTTTGCATACAGTTGTCAACATCCTTTCATACTGACCAAACAGTGTATTGTTGTATAGTGTACTGGTTCAGTACTTTCACTGTGGTGGACAGTATCATCGGTTTCAGTCAAATCACTGCTTGTAATATTTATAGTGAGCACACCAGACTGGTTGAGGGCCAGTTGTGCAGATATGACCATGTTGCATTTTGTTCAGATATGGACAACATAGAACAGGATTGTCCGACATTGTTAATGTATTCCACAACTTGTGTGGACAGTGACAAACAATGGCCATGTGCCCTAGGCCATTTGTAATGCTAGTCAGAGAGTGTTTGTCCTTCAACACACATATTTACTGGTGTTTGCCATGACATATGTTATGGTTAGTGTGCTGTGCCTCTGTCTACCCGTGACATACAGGTGATATCCAGGGTACACCTACCATCTCCCATCCAGTCATCATGATTCCTCTGGATGACTGATTCCTCTGGATGACAGTCAGTGAGGGACTCCCTGGATAACCTGTACTGGGGGTTTAGTCATGAGTGGAGTTAGCTTCTGGGTTATGGACCAATTGGTACAGCATATCCTGTTTATGTCTGTGCTGGGGTTCAGGCCTGTCATCTGCATAGGTCACCAGCATTCAGATTTTAGATGGTGCCAGATGTCCATTGATTCCATCTTGGTCATAGCTTTATACATCAGGCACAGATCACCTCCAGCCAGATGGTATGGCACTGTGTGGAGCTGCAGTTTGTTTAATCAGGCAACACATGGCATCTGTTACAGCTCTGAGATCCTCCTGGTGGGGTATTTGTGGGGTCTTTCCAGTTGATGCAGGTGTCTGCTAAGGTACATCCCACAAGGGCCATTGTACACAATTGTGAGGCTGCTGATGGATGACTGGAGAGATACGATGACCTCCCCTGACCTAGCTGTGCTTACTTTCATGATTAGGTGGGTATATGGTATGTTTCTGTAACCACTACAGACACATGGTTGTCACATGCAGGATATCTATCACCTTGTGTCCCCAGGTCTCTTATTGCTCCTGATGTACTTAATGGGTTAACACCTATGTGGTAATTTGTGGCCATGTACTGTGTTTCCACAGATGATGACTATACACTATTCTGCATTTAGCTTGTTGACATGGCTGTGGCACCACTTGTCTGTTTCTATGTGTGCCTTTTGTAGGATGCTTGTGTCAGCTGGAGGGTCTGATATGGTGAGCAGTTTGTAGTCATCTGCGAACCTGTTCAGACAGAGTCCTTCCATGTTGGCCTGTACCTATGTGACATATATAGCATACAAGAGAGGTCCCAGGACCGTGCCTTGTGGGATGCCAGTTGTACCTGGTTTGTAGTCTGACATGGCTGCAGCATGTCTGACCAGGTCAGTTCTGTCCTTGAGCTGGTTTGCAACCCATCTACTTGGATAGGGGTTTATAGTTAGGCTGGTGAGCTTATCTTTACTGAACAACTGGGGTATTGTATGGAAGGGTTTAGCAAGGTCCAGATAGGCTGTGTGAACCACATTCCCCTCATCAATGGCCTTGGTGCGTGTTTCACATGAGTCAGACATGTTTAAGGGGCAGGATCTGCCCTATGAAAGCCACACTGGGTAGGGTCCAATGTCTGTAGGTACCCATTCTCGTTATTCCTAGGACACATGATCATCCTCTCCATTACTTTGCCAACCAAGATAGTCAGGGTTGAGGGATGATAGTTTGCAGTATCCATTCAGGCACCACCTTTGTGGTGAGGGACCACTGTTGCTGTACACTGCTCTTTGGGTACATATCCTGTGGTAAGACTGTGAGTGCGCAGTAGTGCTATTTGGTGTTCCATTCTTCTTACAGTACTTGTTGGACACAACCCAGGACACATTCTGGTACCATTGATGCTGTGTGGTTTGCTTTGTAGATGCTGGCTGTTACCTCAGCATCTGCAATGTCAGGGGGCCAGCACTCTGCTGGGATAGATATTTGGCAGTTTGGTGCTAGTGGGGAGTTTGCAAAGAATCTGTTAGGTTGGATGTTGGCAATGTGTGTGGGTTTGGTGTATTGTTTGTGATATTTGAGTACTGCAGAGCATATGTGTGGATTATCATCATGGTTCCTATCATCAGTTAGGACAGCTGTGTGATTATCCTTTGTTTCCTGCACAATTTGTATCATCATAGGTTCATAGGTTCATACTAGGCTATCTGCCCTGGCCATGTTGGAGCATAGACAGACTGTGTGTGTCTTTCGACACCCCTTGCAATGTGCATATTATGCCCATTTGGGGTTTACTTTACTAGATGTGACGCAGGGATGGGCCCCAGTGTACACCTACTATCTCCCATGCACATGACCGGATTTCTCTTGTTGTGTATGAGTGTGGAGCTCAGCCTATCATGGACTGGGATTCTGTTCCAGAGTGTAAGGAGCCTCTGGGTTATGGACCTGTCCCTCCAGCACATCCTATTTATCTATGTGTGGAGGTTCAGATATCTCACTGTGGTGTCTCTGCTGGATTTGGAGTTTCTGCAGTGGAGCATGTCCATTCATTCTGGATTAGACATGGCCTTGTACATCAGGCATACATCGCCTCTGACTGGGCAGTATGCATGTGAATTGGGCTGTGGTTTCTTCAGCCAGGCAGCAGATGACAAATGTTTGGACCCTTTATCCTCTTGGTGAGGTACATTTGGGGTCTTTCTAACTGCTGCATGTGTCAGGTAAGGTGCATCCGAACTGGGGCATTGTTCTCAAGTATGGGCTTGATAAGGGAAGAGTATGGGGGCAGAGTGACCTCTCTTGATCTACATGTGCATCCTTTCATATTAAGGTGGGCAATATAGCAGGTCTTCCTGGCCACCTTGGCAATGTGAGTGTCACATAACGGGTTACCGTCCACTTGTGTCCCTAGGTCCCTGATTACTTCTTCCGTACATAATGGATTGCCACCTATGTCATACTTTGTGTGTGCCTTGTTTGGTATTTGTTGAGACATTCATATTCTGCAGTGTCTTCAGGAAGGCTGGCTGGGGTTCCTGGGTTTGTGAGGGTGGTCTGTAGCAGGCTGCAAACAGGGACACAGTTTGAGCCACTGTTACATGCTCGTGGATAGTCCATGCTGCTTCTTGCTGTGGTACCAACCTGGGGGTGTGGTTATCCTTGACAATTACTGATAGCCACACTCCTACTGTAGTTTGTTCCATGTTTTGGGGCTGTAGAGCATGGTATAAGGCATAACCTGGTAGTATTTGGGTGCTCTTCTGGGCCATGACCCAGGTTTCTGTTACAGAACAGATATTAACATTCTCCATGCTGAGGTGGGTTTGGTCTGCATGCACCTAGCAGTTTAGACTTCTGGCATTGGGTAGCATTACGTCCAGGTTGTTATCCCTTGTGTTACCTATGGTGGTGGTTTTGTGCTTCCAGCCTTACCTATTCAAGGCACAGTGGGGGTGACAACAGCCTTTGCCAGAATCCACACAGCCAGGTGTGCTGGGTGCGTGCCATCCCTAGCAGGTGGAGCATCACATCTTGCTCGGCATGTCATCCCAGGCTGTCAGCCATTTGTTCCCCTTTGCTAACAGCAATACTTCAGCCAATTATTGTACTTGATCTTGTTGTCTTCATAGTGTGGCATCATGCTTGGTGAGGGTGAGATGTTAGGCAGGGTCTTCATGTTTGCATATACCAGATGGTGTTACATTGCTTAACACATGGCAATCATGCCTCAGGTGGTGCTGCAGGGCTGCCAATGTCGGATGCACATACTACACTCCCTGTACATGTTTGAAAGCAGGTTGTGTCATGTTAGGCATCCCTGTTACTATATGAGTGAGTCAGAGAGGGGTATCATTCCCAGGGTTCCTACTGAGCCAGTGTATGTGCTATGCGTTGCCTCTTTGCCAAGGCCAGGGCATACTGGGCACACCTCCTTCTGCCTACTGGGGCAGGCTCAGGTTGTTCCTCCTCTGAGTCACGCTCTGCCTGTGATGGCCTTGGCAATGGTGGGGGGCTGTTTGTCCCGGTCCTATGCTGGTCCTGCTGCAGCTGTTTTCGCAGAATCATATTATGTAGCATAGCACATACCATGACAATTTGGGTACATGTAGTTGGTGAGTACTGCAAGGCTCCACCAGATGTGTCCAGGCACCGGAACAGTGACTTGAGCAGCCCAAACACACACCCTATTACATTTCGTGTTTGTGCGTGTGCCTCATTATGGCGTTCTTGTTCAGGTGTGTGTGCGTTTCTGATGGGTGTCATCAGCCACGGCTCCAGTGCATATCCAGCATCCCCCACTAAGTGACCATGTGGGATGTCCCCATTGGCAAATGTCTGGTACAGCTGAGTCAAATGCCAGATATGGGAATCATGGTAGCTTCCAGGGCAGCCAGCACACACATTCATTATTATGCCCTGGGCATCACACACGACCTGGCAGTTGATGGAGGGGAAGCCCTTGCGGTTAATGTAGGCCCTACCCCGCTCACTGGCTGGTGTTTTGATGCATATATGCGTGCAGTCAATTGCACCCACTACCTCAGGGTATTCCGCTATTTGCTGGAAGAGACGCATATTGCTGGCCAATACCTCACGGGAATTGGGGAAATATACATGCTCACCGACATGTGCTGAAATGGCATCCAGGAACTGGTGCAGTACCCTGGAAGATGATGCCTGTGATATCCCCATCATATCACCAGTTGGTCTCGGGAAGGTACCTGTTGCTAGTATTCGTAGGCCAACACATACCTTGGTTTCCACTGGGATGGGTTCCCCTCTGTTGGTTCTGTGTGTGAGGCATGGCCTGCACAGCTCAACAATTTGCTGCAGGAGGTCTCTGTCCACTCTATAGCGCTCCACTATCTCCAGCTCATGTAACCCCTGGTAGGTGACCCTGGGCCTGTACACTCTTCTCCCTCTCCTCACTGTGGGTTGTCTGGCAGCATTTGCATTGTCACCACCCTCAGCAAGTCTCCTATGTCTCCTTATAACAGCTATGGCAGCCCCTAGCATGTTTGGTCTGAGTGCAGCTTTTTCAGTTTTCACTTCTAATAGCTTACTCCTGTCTTGCAGTGTCTCTTGAGAGAAACATACTGCAATGCTGTTTGCAGTGTTTTAAGTGCTGGGCTGGGCTAGTATTCTGCCTGTGTAATTGCCTGCTTCTAATTGTTTTCACCTGCTAGCTCTACCAGTATTCCCTGCTAGCTTCCTACTATTTCTTCTGCTTCCTTTTTCCTCTCTGTTTCCTCAGGGGGGAGCAGCGCAAAAACATGCTCACAGTGGCTACCTCGCGTGCACACATGCATACACGGACTAGAGTCTGCTTATTCAGGTTAAAACACGCGCACACCAGCGCAAACAGGTTTATAGATATTTACACAGGCTCCTACATGCTTACTCTGCCTTACACGCGTGCACTCTGTCTTACTCGCGCCTCCCAGTGCGCACACGTGTGCATGCACACACAGCAAGAAACTTTGGTGTTAGCCACAGTGTACACCTTCCATTTCTTGACTTTCCCATGCTTATCTCTTGACACTCCTCTTTCTATGCTGTGTGACTGACATCTGTCACATACCACTTTGCTCCAATGAGCTTGATATCTTTCTAACATTCCCCCCTGTGATGTCACCTATCTCCTACTCTGTTACTCCCCCTTATCTAACTCTTATACTACACGGAATGTGCTCATTTGCTATGTGACAGTGCGATTCACTATCCTACCACTCATTTACATAGGATTGCCTACTAATGCTTAGTTACGTGTCTTACTCTCAGCTTCCCCCCCTTAGCAACCACTAAATGGTGGCCATGTTGTTTTCGGTCTGCTAGTCCCTGCATTGTAAATCCATGCATTGCATAAAACCCACATTTGTGGGTTTCAAACCTATATTTTTATGTCTTATATAGTGCTGCCCGTTTGCGCGGGGCTGCGCTGCATTTAAACCTCGCCAATTGCCGAAAAAAAAAATAATAATTTCATGTTTGCATCGGGTTACCGTGCCAATGGCCACATATTTGGCCATTGGCATGCTGCCTGATACATATGCACACTTTATTTGGAGCTGACATGGCTCCATTGTGTTATTTGCAGAAACGTACTCAGTTGTCAACTGAGTACATTTCTGCACCTAACACGACTCTTACACGGGCTGGTTTCAGCTTCGTGGATCACTAATCTACCTCATTTGCATGCCTTTCTGCTGCAAGTGAGGTAATTAGCATATCCACGCCCTGCCCATCTAAGAGACGTTTTAGCTGGTCTCTTACACGGTATTTCGGGCTGTTCCTGGATCGCTATGGCTGCATGGAGACTTACACAACTCTTAGACTCCGTGCAAGCCATTGTGAATCCTGCCCCTGTTTTTATTTTTACTGTTTTGTATGGCATATTCATAATTTGTGTCTTGTGTACTTATATTACATTTTCAATTTCTTATGGTTGCTTAAGTATGCTTGATCATGTACCTATGTGGGTGGTTGTGAAATGTGACTAAATATTGTAGGGACTGTTTTGACATGGACCTGCTTTGGCTTGATCCACAGGCTGTATACATGTACTGTGGAAAGCCATTTTATATACTTTTAATAGCTTATTTGTGTTTATATGTTTATATTGCATGTATCACTCATACATTACTGCTAATATTCCTGCACATTTGAGCAATGTTTTATCCTAGTGAAGTACATTTGCATATGAGGGTAATCATTTATAAATCTTCTTTACAGTTCCATCACTCACCTTGGATAATGCCTCTGATACAACTTGTATCTTCTGGAGTTGTTTTTGTCTGATGCTCACAGCACACAACTATTACGTGAGTACGTTAGGGCTGATAATTTTCCATGTATCACAGTTACTGTTTGTATTTGCTTTGCTTCTTAAGTTTTCACTTAAGGTGTGAGTGTGTGCACTGTTCTCTGTCTCTAATCCAGGACCATAGCATGCTATGCACATCTGTGACTGCCAGAATCATCCCCATCTGCTAATTTTTCATCAGATTCCTCATCCGTGCCTGCTGGCCCTGCCTGTGATGCTGGGAACAGTTGTTCTTGACCCTACTATCCTTGTTGCATTTCTTTTCCAACCATGATATTATGTTTATGTGGCACAGACTGTCAGTATTGTGGCCAAGGTGGCTGCGTCATACAGCAAGACACCTCCAGATGTATCTAGAAATCCAGAATGTGACTTGAACTAGACAAAAACACACTCAAAAATAAAGTTCTTTGGGCAAGAGTGGGTTTCTCATGCACAAAATAAGCCCAACCAAGAATAAATCAGCAATTAATGTAGTACAAATCTGTTGAGTAATTTATAGTTACACATGCAGGCACACACACACACACACACACACACATATATATATATATATATATATATATATATATATCTACACACACACACACACACACACACACACACACACACACACACACACACACACAAAATTATAAAAACTTATACAAAATGTAATACATTTGTGGTGCAAAGAGATCACAGTGAAGCAATGCATACATAAAAGGAAATAAGACAACCTTGTCTTGCAGCTATTTGTTTGTACTTTCACAGGCTTAACTACTATAACTTCTGCAAGGATAGCATTCAGTAAGACTTCTGCTGTGAAAGAACAAATGACAGGTGTGTGGTAGCATGGATATATTACTCTCTAAATGCAAAATGGCAGAAATACAAAGCTCAGTACGTGTTCCACTTTCTCTACATTGCTATGACAATATTGAGGTTGCAAATACTGTTAATCGTATCAATGTTTCATGGTAATGCTATGCTTTCAGGGTTCATATTTAAGGATATGGACATTTCTATGAAAATAGGGATGCTCACTGACAATGTTTTACTTCTACAAGGCCACAAATCTGAGAAACCATCACAATAAGTTATGATTTTTTTTTTTATTTCATCCTTTGCATGACACTTGGTATTGTGCATAGGTGACTGTCAGTGGTGGCTCACACTGAATGTCAATCCACTTCTCAAAGCAAAATGTCAAAAATGTATTTCCCATGCACAATGTCATAGCCATTAGTCTCACAAATTAGAGTGTCAGTAGTGTACTTTATTTATCACTCTGGAGAGTAATGAATGCAGGAAATACACCTGCTATCATGGGTGCTGGAACCATAGGGTGGAGGCTGAGAGCCCCACCACTTTCAACAGCTGCCCGATGTGCTTGCAAATTACTGCCGGAGAAGTGATTATACAGAACCATTCGGATTAGCATTTCTGAGGTAACTGCAAGTTCCGACAGCTGGGAAAAGATGATATGAGTAATACATCACTTTTTTTCGGGCTGCTCAAGCTCACCTATGTTACTGTTTTCAGGCATACAATTAAACTTCTTTCACCAAGAATTTTAGAAAAAGCCAAAACTAACAGGGGAATGAAGGCTCAAATCCAAGACAATTTTTAACTATTACTTAATCAATTAAAAATTTTAACAGGACAGGTTTTGCATTATCATACATTTTATGAACAATGGATATATGAAGCTTTAATGTCATTTTTTTTTTCGGGCTACTCAAGCTCACCTATGTTACTGTTTTCAGGCATACAATTAAACTTCTTTCACCAAGAATTTTGGAAAAAGACAAAACTAACAGGGGAATGAAGGCTCAAATCCAAGACAATTTTTAACTATTACTTATTCAATTAAAAATTTTAACAGGACAGATTTTGCATTATCATACATTTTATGAACAATGGATATATGAAGCTTTAATGTCTGGCATTACTGATTGACTGTAATTCTTTGCATTACCTGTCAACTTTTGCTTAAGAATTCTGGACAAAGCCAAAAATAGTGGACTGATATCAGTATAGACAAAGAGAAAGTGATAGGGGAATCCTAATTGAAAGACTTGCACTGGTTGATGATTTAGATGAATCTAGAGCAAAAGCTAATATTTCAGAAAGGGAAAATTAGTAGGCCATATAAAATATTTAATGTTAACTGTAGGAATCAATCAGAGGAGGTTAGAAAAGATTGGGAAAAGAGATTAGTTAAGTAATTCACAAAAAAATGGGAGGACATGTATATGGTTCCCAAATATGCAAAAAAAAAATTAGAAGAGTTAGGATTTTTCAAGTGTTTGCATAGGTACTTTTAAAGCCAAACAGACTCCAAAAATGTAACTCAGCTACATGAAAAATGTTGGAGGTGTAATTTATTTTCAGTTTGTTGACCGGGAAAGTCCACTGGGCCCATTGTGCCCAATTTCAGTGGAGGCCCAGGGAGAAAAGCTCCGACAAACAAAATGCAGTAAAGATTTATGATACAAGTAAAAAGTAAAAAAAAGCTGTATACAGTTAACAACTTATTCTTAATACCCATGCTAGATTATTTACAATAAAGAAAGGTATATTTACAAAAGTATGCGTACAATCTTGACATAGGAAGAACAAGTAAAATCTTGACATAGGAAATACAAGTAAAAGTAAAAAAGCTGTATACAGTTAACAACTTATGCTTAATACACATACTAGATTATTTACAAAAGGTATATTTACAAAAGTATGTGTACAATCTTGACATAGGAAGAACATTTCTGATTATAGGAAGTTGGCATTAGAGAACTGAACCCCGAGGTGATAGACACTTGGGTGTAAATATTTCATTGAGTTCAGGAATCAGAGAGGATTGAAGCATTGGCAGAAGGTGGTTAGTGGTACAGCATGGAACCAGAAGGGAGAAAGGGGGGGGTTGCTAGGTTGGAAGAATGCAGGTGCATTTCCGAATGGAAGAGAGATAGGAATGAAGCTGTGCCTTAAAGCTTGTCATATTTTCTATTATTCTTAGGGAAGGAGGGAGAGAGTTCCATTTTTTGGCTAAAGAAAAAGAGAGAAGTAGTTGTCCTGGAGGTTGGTTGGGTTTATGTACAGATATTAGGTTTTGTTGTGCCGATCTTAGAGTTTTGTTTGGTACATAGGGTACTAGGATATTTTTTAGAGCAGGGCATTTGGTGGGGTTGAAGAATAATTTGCGAGCAGTGGTGAGTTGGAGGAAGTCCAGATAATTTGGAAGTTCTGGTTGGGAAGAAAAAGGTACCTGTGAGCATAGGTTCTCTGAATATAATATGTTGGCAGATGATAAAAAATCCCTACAGATTACTCAGGAATACTTGGCATCAAAATGAGTGTAACTAAGGAAATAACTTTTTTGAGCTGGGATAAAGGATCTTAACTGGCTAGACAAAATAAGGGCTTGTTAAGTTTCATTTTGGTAGTTGCCAAAAAAGCAATTACTAGAAAATGGAAATCAGAGTCTAAAGCAACAGGTAAAGTTTAATTTGCAGACGTTAGTGCAGAACTGCCTGTTTTTGCCTTTTACCCTATGAGTACCAGGATAGGTTTTCAATCTCCTAATAGTCTGTTTTAGGCAGAATTTTCCACAGAAGTACATTTTACTGCAGCTAGACTGATTTCTAATGTAGTATTCATTTTGCTGTATTTAATTATTCATTCATTCATTCATTCTCTTATACCCACGTTATGCTATTCAGGATCATTATGGGTGTAGGCCGAGATTTCCTGAAAAGCTATGGGAGTAAGCCATAAAGACAGCTTAGATTCATAGATTTATAGATATTCAAAGGCCAACATAACTTAAGACGATTCATGCCTTGCCGGTAAACTCCCTCCGGCATCACCACCTTTCCCCAGAAGGTCCATTTCAGTAAGAGTAAATTTGTAGATACCCATTAAATTATTGGTTTATGTTTAAAGTAGGATAGTGCATTGCACTGCATAACATGTAGGAGAAGTTTATTCCATAGGTATGGGAGATGCTGCCTTATAAGTATGCCTCTCCACTGTGCTGTGTTTATCTGATGGTGGCAATCTAGGTCCCTGGTTCTAATATTGGTGGAGATATTAGACATGTGGAGAAACAGAATGTCCAGGACAACTGCGTCTGTAATGGTGCAGTAAGCAAGACAGATTTCCCCTCAAAAGTGTCTAAGACACTGAATAAAGAGATAGAGTTTCCAGCCACTCTTGGTAGCTCAGGGACTTTAGACCTGTGATTTTATCGGTTTGGAGAATTTGGGATCTTTCTAATTGTTTGATATATTTAGTGAAATACATCCCAAAGGGGGTGTTGTACATGATAAATGCCTTGATCAATGCTGACTGTAATGGAGACATTACCCCTTTAGACTATGCTAATATACCCTTGTCAATTAGGTGGGCTAAAGAAAAACAATTTCTGACAACTGTTGTCACATGATGGTCAAAAGAGCGGTAGCTATTACCCCAAGCTTCTAGTTCCCTGAAAAAAATTTCATTTTGTAGTGTTTTGTTGGCCATACAGTATGATTGGGAGGGTTGTCTACCAAAAGAGCTATTACACTTTTTAACATTTAGTTTGAGCTCATTTTTAGTGCACCAAAAGTTTACAAGGGATTGCTAGTCTCATGCCTCAATTCATGAGAGTTTGGGTATAATAGGGTGACTTAACAACATCCTCCAGTTCATAGTCATCTGCAAATTTTGTTAAGCCAGAGGTCTTGGCTCTTCACTTGGAGATCTCAGAAGTAAATACCAAAAAAGAGAGGCCCCAGCACTGAGCCATGAGGGACACCACTGGTCACTTTTATACTTACTGATGAGAGATCTGCAATTCACATTATGCTGGATCTGTCTTTTAGCCAGTTTACTATTCATCTATCAGTTTTTAAAGCAATTAGACTTTGTATAATGTCAGCATGGGGAATGGTGTTGATGACCTTTGCCAGGTCAAGATACACCACATGCACTGCTTGGCCACCATCTGTACAGCCTCTGTAACTCTTTTGAAGAAGTTTAGCTGGTTAACTCAACTGGATTTACCCTTTATAAAGCCAAACTGTTGGGGTCAAGTCACACAAAATTTTGATATCAGTCTATGAGGTTAGTTGTAATACACCCCGTGGTTTTGCAGATGAGGTTTGTAAGGCTGATAATAGGACTTGAACTACCTAGGTCAATTGTAAGGCCACCCTTATGAAGGAGCTTCATCACTACAGTGCACCACTCATCAGGAACAAGGCCAGTAGCCAAACCTATGTTAAACAGCTTGGGGTATGTCTAGCATTATTATGAAAGCAGGGATATGATATGTAGTGATAAATAAAATAAAATCAAAAGGATTGCTGTATACCAGAAATCTGATAAAACCAAGCATATGCTTTACTTTCTTTCTAATCTAGGTGTGTAGTGTTATAAAATGTTTTATGGAGAGTAAGAAACCTTGTTGATAAGGTGTGTGATGTACTTAACTCTTTAACACCTATATGGTGTGGAATGTTGCACCTCTTACAGCCTACACACATGCTTGTATTCCAGAGCATTTTATGAAAAATGTATTTTAAAAGCTTATGATAATCAAGGTTGTTCTATTGTAGGGTTACCACCTGTCCCTCTTTGGGCAGTTTTGTCCTGAAAAAAAATCTAAACAAAATGACAAATGTCCTGAGATTTTAAGGCAAAAAATATTTACTAAGTTTTCTTTAATAGTTGCATAAAACAGTTATTTTGTATCTGAAACACCTAAATATTATATGAAATAGCATAAGCAACTCAAATGCTACAAGAATAAGCTTTTATTTGGACAAAAACAGTGAAGTTATGTCCTTTGCACTCCCCATGGGTATGTCTGTCCTGCAAAATTGCACGTTTCTGCAAAAAATGTCCCACTTTGGGCATCTGAAAAGTTGGCAACCCTAGTTCTAACAATCTTTGTGTTATTTTATTAATAACTTCTTGTTGTTTGTAATTCTGGCTATTGTAAGCTGATAAGTCACTTAGTTAAAGAAGTCAGAACCTGAAAAGGTGTGGATGCCATAAGGAGCTCCGAGTCTTAATTGAAAGTGTACAAAAAAGTGCTAAAGGTTTGAATGAGTTAAACTGAGTAATCTTTGGCAGTGCTGAATATTTTGACTGTAGACTTTGGTGAAATGAAAGCCTTTGAACAGGATTACATGGGACTCCTCCTCCTGGCCACTCCCCCCATTGTGCCCACTACTTTTGCCCCATCCTGCCTTGCCACACCATTTAGATTATTGTTTTCTTGTTTTCTCACACTTTGTTGTATACTTCAGATTTTTCCTGCATTATATCAATATATCCTAACTGTCCATGATTACACCATACTATTATGGAGGAAATTACCAAATTATGCCAGAGGTTTAACATACACCCCTCCCAAAAGCCATTGTTTTCTAGATGCCCTGAGTTGCATTTTAGATTTTTTTTCAAACCTTTTGAGACAGAAATGGCCTTAAAAATCATGGCTAAAGAAAAAAAATAATTCTTAATCTTCATTTCCTTCCTACATCATTGCACTGCTCCCTAAATGGCAAAGACTATAGTATAATAGCTGAATAAGAAATAATAGAATTCAGCTGATAGTCTGGAGGCTGCTTGGGCCTCAAAAGCCATGGAATTCTAGATGGTGTGATGTATACCTTAGATTTTTTCCCCCAGCCTTTTGTTACAGTTATGGCTTGGACAAAAGTCATGACTAACTAAAGAAATTTTGCATTATTGTTTCTTTCATGGAATAAATAAGTTATTTCTGAGGCTTAATGATTAAAGTTGACTAAAAAGAAAGTAGTTCCCAATAAACTGAAAAATGCTTGCAAAATATATGATATAATAGTTTCTATCTCCTTGTCAAAAGAAAAAAAAAGATAGTCACCTTCTGTGTATCCCTCTGATGTTAGATCGGGATGAAACTGAATGAATAAATGGCCTCGGTCATATATTTCAAATTGCTGTTGTCACACCTCATACAGCTTCCATCTTCATCCCCATCCCTAAAAGACAGCTACCATATGTGCATCCATATGAAAACCAAAATACAGTAAAATTTTGATTTGTTGATCACAGATGTATATTCACAATATGCCAACTTACCACTACATCCCAAATTTAGCCACCTGTATACACTTCTGATATGTGATTGTGTGAAAAGAGAAAAAAAAAATCACAATTATGTATTACACCCTGTTGCTCCTAGACAGTAGACTTCCCCTATACAAGTTATAATGATGTTGTGTGCATACCTATGAGGAATGAATGTGCAAAAAGTTAAAGAGGTAATGACCCTACTATAACAGACCCACCAAACCCACAGTGATCTTCTGTGCATACCTCTGAGGTTTAATTGTGAGAAAAATTAGAGAAGTAATGTCCACCCTTTCCCCACTCGTGAACAACTTGTAGTGACATTCTGTGTTTACCTCTGAGGTCTGACTGTGAGGAGAATTTAAGAAATAATATTCCAGCCCCCACCACCCACAAACCCAATCTAAAGCAACCTTTTGTGCACAACTCTGAGCAGGGCCATTTGTAGAACAGGTGAGTCCAGGGTAGAACGCTCAATATGTCTGTGCCAAACTCCACTTCTGCAACTTGAGTTGCAGACATTGCAAGGATCTAGATGTTTAGTGATGCATTTTATGCCTTATTTCTAATAGATAATGAATTCCAGTGTTTGGATCACTATAATTATGCTCTGACTTTGGAGAAAAGGCATGCTTGCTAAGGACCACTCTGACACTGGAAAGGTTCTTAGCAAGCTTTTATTAAGTACCTCTCACTATTGTTAAGCTCTAGTCACACACTAGGGCATTAACAGTAGTCAGTGGTCACCACAAAAGAGCAGTGGGAAGCTGTTAAACAAAGTCCCGCTGAACTGTTTAACAGTCTGAATAACATGTTTAACAGCTTCCGACCACTATTCTCTGGTAGCTGCTCTCTGTGTGACAACAGTAAGTGTGTTACAGCACTACCACACTTTCTTCACTAACTTTTGAACATATGACAAACCACATACCATGCAGGAGCAACATTAGCTTCATTTTTATTTTTTTATGAAATTTCTGTACATACATCTTGTGTCTTGGCATAGCAGACAGCTAAAAAAATGCCCTTTTCGACCACTAAGTGCCCATTTTGCCCATTTTGCCTTCAGTCCTTACAGTCTTTAGCAGCTTCCAGCACCCCTTCCTGCTATGCAACTTTTTCAGTGGGTCAACATTTTAATGTAGTAAGTTCTGAAGAGAAACGGAAGATGTGCAGGGTTTGAGTCCATATCAGGGACATTTTGATGCTGGGGTCAAAATAAATCTTTATTTTCTGAAATTGAACTTGAACTGCTCTTGCAATATAAAGGATAAGTGTAACAACACAAAGGTGTGTGCAATAGGTGATAAACAAGATAAATGGGATATATGTCACCTGTAGTACTCACATTAATGATAACAGTAAAAACATACTTGTATGTGCATGATGTTAGAAATAGTTCTTATGCAAAAATATTATACAGTAGAATTAGCAACCTAATGATTTGGGAAATATGGAGAATTCAGCAGTACAGTTTAAAAATATTTTCATTACCCCAAGTGTATGTTGTAGTGATATACACTGTATAGAACATTACCTCATATAAGCTCTATATGGCCCCATCAGTAAATGTTATAACATCAATGCATCACGAAAAAAAAGTTTTTAGGTGGCAAACACTGTTAAACATGTTATTGTTTCATGGTATTGATTTGGTGTAGGGTTCAAATCTAGATATTTTGAAATCTCTATAAAATTAGGGACCCTTCCATGAATTTGAGAAATCATCACATTGATTTATGACTAATTTTCTTTCTGTTTTTGGCTTCATCCTTTGCACAACATTTGACATTGCTCAATGAGACCTAGCAATGGTGATCATCACTGAATTACAGCTCATTTCTCAAGGCAAAAACTCAAAAACTTTGGGCTGGATTCACAAAGCCTCCGTGTAAGAGTTATAACTCATACACGGAGGCTGCAGTTAAACGGAGTGATGTCAGCATGCTTTGCATATTCATGAGAGCATGCTGAATCACACTTAAGGCTAACACGGTCCGTGTAAGACAGTAGGGGGCATGTCCATAGGCCGAGCCCTGTAAGCGGACACGCCCCCAGAAGAGGAAAAGTGCCCACAGTAAACACCCACGACAGAGTCCATGGAAATGTGAATAAACAGAACACAACACATGCCCCCACAGACTATGAACAGAAAACATATAAATAAACATGTTATATATTTTTTTTAAATTGTAAAAATGTTTAACCGTGAGTGCGCTTCGTTATGCGTGCCATTAGCGCAGCTACAGTTAGCAGTCAGTGGGAAAGCATATAAGAACTAAATATGCAAAATAAGCCAGAAAGCAATAGCGTAGTGGTAGAGATGTTGGCTGAAGGCATTCATGGTTCGAACCCCCACAACACCAATTTCTTATTTTTAGCAAAATAAGCACGAAACAAGTCCCTGACAAATATGCACACATAAAACCACATTTTATGTAAAATGTAATGAAATAGCCCATTTATATTGAAGAAATGTGAGGTGCCCATAGCTGAGCTACAGTTTAACAGGGTGAGTGCATCTGCCCGTAGATGAGCAGTGGTTTAACTGGTGCAAAATGAGTGCCCGTAGCTGAGCAGTGGTTTAACATGCTAAATCTATGTGCCCCTAACTGAGTTGAGCGTAATATGCGTGCTGATAGCCAAATGAGACTTAAACCGGCGTACCCCATTTGCGCGGAGCTGCGACCGTGCAAACAAGCTAACCGACGGGCAACGTTGAGCAAGCCGTATTAAAACTGCCTTTACACAGCCACACCCCTCAGCATGTCTAGACAGTCATGAAAAATAAAAAGCAGTGGCAAGGTTCGAACCCAGGATACTATACACCATAGTCAAGGTACCAAACCACTAAGACATGACAGCAGTACCTAGAAATGCAATAATAGCTAATATATAGGAATGAATACAAACTGGAGCATGACAATGCAGGTTTACTGAAGTTGATACAATTCCAAAATGGCCAATCACAGATATGTGCGGGAAAAACGGACTATATAAGCCCCATAGGCGGGAATACACAGCATAAACGATTGTAGAACTGAACTGCAGGCAGAATGACAGGAGTAGGAGAGGGTAGTTGCTTTCGAGCACAGAGGTGGGGCATTGAGGAGTCCAGGTACATGGTCTGGCTCCTAGTCCACAATCATGAGGCCCAACTCATGCAGGGCCAGGTCCTCTGGGGAGCATACAGGGCCGAGGCATGGGACCGGTTGGCTCATGATCTCACCAGTGCCACAGGGATTCCAAGGACTGGTGAGCAGGTCCGTCACCACCATGCGGACCTGAAGAGATGCAAGCAGGACCAACTGAACTTTTGGATCCAGGAGGCCCGGCAAACACCCAACGCCCCACTACTGAGTAAGTTACATTTAATTATGTATGTAAGAAATTAAACTAGCTGATATTATGGAGATGTGTATTCCAATATTACTTCATTTGTATTACAGCTGCAGGTGTCCGTTCTGCGAACCGCAGAGCCTATGGTGATAGGCTGGTGCGGTTGCGCCACCAGGCAGGTCAGTAATCCACTACCAGTAACTGTAAAGAAATATAAAAGTATGACAGTCAGCAAAAGAGTGCAGTGTAGTCACTAAGGAATAAAATGTGCAAGTAACAGTGTGAAAGTGTCTGCAAGTATTGCTTGATTACAAAAGTGTGTTTCAGCCTGTAAGTTAAACCGAAAAATGAAACTGTCTGACATAAATTCTGAAATAAAAATGCCCCACCTGTAAGAAAATAGTACACAACCTGCAGCAGGCTGAAAAGTATAGCTGCAGAAGATGATGAAATCACATGTGTGAAATATATCCCTGTTGAAATACTGAAACATGACAGAAGTGAGACTGCTGAAAAGGATTGTAATAACTACAGGTAAAACATGTCAATAAAGCCTAGAAGTAAGTACCATCCTAAATAGTAAAATGAAAGCAAGTGAGAGAGTGTGAGAAAGTGTCATGAATCCAGCAATACAGTAGTAATAACCCTGAATAAAGTATACTGCAGTCAAGACAGAATGAAATGCATGTGAGAATCAAAACCAAACAGCGAAATCTGTTCAAAGTGTTGCTGCATCTGGAATGTGTATCCCAAAATCTGGATATGTTGCCCTCAGTCTGCAATATGCAGATAGGATGATTGTCTGATATACCAAACATCCACACTTGTCTACAGCTATATAAAGCAAATGTAGCAGGATGATGTAGCTGAACAAAGCTAGATATGAATGTGTTTGAAGAACAATAAAATGTATATTGATGTTGCAGTAACAGTCCTATCACCAAGTTGAAATAGTTATCATATAGGAAACTGTAGTTAGAACAGTAGTGTGTATATATCTGTAGCTATTAGAAATGTACAGCATATGTATTGGTATTTGAAGGTGTTAATATTATTTTCTTCACCCCACCCTATAACCACATATAACCCATTCCACGTGAAAATGGTATGTGCAATCACAGTTAACACCCCTGGACGTTTGTCCTGTTGGGTCATATATATTTGCATGTCCGTTGATGCATCTGCCCTGTTCATACATCCAAACCTGATGGCCTGTTGCCATCAATTAACCCTGCAAGTTGTTGGACTGTGTATTGCTGTTCAAATTATGCATGTGTTATGCACGCTGTTCAATGGTGTGAATATCTGGGTGTTTGGTTAATGGGAATACTAATGCATGCTGTTACAACTAATTGTGAATGGTATTATATGTCACTAACCCAAACTGTCATGACATAATGCAAAACATAGGATGACAGGGAAGGCGGGTTCCAGCGGACCCACCTCTCCCACCTCAGCTGGCGAGTGCACCTGGCACTAGTGCCGAGTCCGGACCCTCCTCCGGTGGCCCTGTGCCACCTGCGGGTGGAAGCACTGCAGGGGATGGGGCTCGCCCCCCCTCTGCAAGTGTGGCCGGAGGAGAACCACCACTCACCCTCCATAGCGTCCGGACTGTGGTGCATAGGGAGATACGGGACTCTGTTCTTGAGCCCCTACGCCAGCTTGAGGCATGGGTGGCGCAACTAACGGGCATGCCTGTTGCCCGGCCTACACAGCCCCCAGCACAGCCCTGTCCTGGGCAGTGAAGGAACAGTGGCAACTGCCTATGGGTGGGGATATCAGTTCCACTGTTGCCATCTGTGGGCTCATGGGCTCTGGATATCCAAACCTCCGTCCCCGTCAATTGTGTAACCCCCCACACATGTCATACACCGCCCCTGTATGCGTCTTGTTTGTCTTGTCTGTTTACCTACCCAACCTACCTCCCCAGCTGTACCGACTTCCTTCACTTCACCTGACATACCACTCTCACCTGAAAAAAAAAAAAAAAAGAGGCACTCTGTACCCACAAAAAAATTATGCCCCATATATAGCTGCCCATTCCGCACACATGTCTGCTGGACATGGAATCTATCAATTACAATTGGCTGTACAACAAGTATTATTGTTGTCCTGACACCTCTCTCAGGGGTGGAAGGTTTCAAATGTCACACCAAATTACATACATATGCACAGCTGTTGCTGATGAAGAAATGGGCAGCTATGGGCCTTACCTACATCCCTCCTGCAAATCCCAAGCTTGTTTCCCTACTGTCTTACCCTCTTTGTGACCCCTTTTCACCACTTTCCTGTCTCCCCATTTTCTTTTCTTTCAAAGAAAATAGCGTGGGTGTGCGCCAGAGTAAGCACTGTTAAGCGGTTGTAAGCGGGTGTGCGCTTGTGTGCGCGGAGCTAACCGCCAGTGCGCATGGGTGAGCTCTGCACAAACCAGCACTAACCCGGTTACAACTGCTTAAAAGTGCCTTTGTCACTTTGATTGACAGGTCCTCTACTCAGTTCAAAAGCAAAATAAAATCCCACTGTTAGTCCCGAACCCAGGACCTTGGAAACACTCATCTGTATGACAAACCACTAAGCCATGACTCTTATACAAGAGCATTGTGCTAAAATAAATATAACATGTAATAGTAGGGATGAATGTAAAGGGAATATAGGATGTGTAGTACCCAAAGCATGTCATGTAGAATTACTGTCAAAACTACTGGATTCCCACAATAGTACTGTGTGAACACAAACAGCCATGCTAGTTGGTAGCTTGTAGGTAATAATGTCAGTTAAAGTACATATATAAATGTATGTATATGTACATATATATATATATATAAATATATATCTATATATAGTTGTAGGAGTCATTGTGCATACACACTTACTACAGGGAACATGAGAGAGGAATGGAGAAATGTGAATCTACAACATAGCTTGAATCATGAGAGAGATACTAACCTTTACACTCACAGAACACTGTCCACAGCATACCAGCATGGTCCCCGCCCTTACAATCTGAAAGGGCAACGCCTATTCCACATACCCTTTTATAGCACTGACCTGAAATCACAGTGAGAACTGCAATCAGTACACAACTGGCTGTATGCAATTAGCAAATGCTGGCTTACCATTGGTGCAGAGGCCATCACATGGACCTATGCAGATACCTAAAAAAGCATCCAGTACTAACACTCCACACATGCAATACATGCATTGCATTGTCTGGAAGCAGACAGAGGGAGAGAGAAAAGTGAGAGAGAGAGAGAGAGAGAGAACAAAAAAAAAAAGTATACACTGTGACTCTGTCACCCGAAGCTGTCAGCAGTGACAGTAGCAGCAGCAAGCAGAAGCAGTGGTAATGCAACCAGCTGCGAAAAACACAGGTAATGCAAAGTAGCAGGTTAATAGTGTGCATACTGTGAACCCTCCAAATGTGTCATAGGTCTGTATCTATAGGTATGTCCATGTGATATGTTGTGTGTACTTAGTTGGGGATGACCATACATTACATGTCAATCAGTCTTAGGCCATGATCCTGGCAGCAGTTGTCTGTGCGTTGCCCCAGCAATGGCTGTAGTGACTGCTTTGAAAGGTCAGCCAGGTTCAAAAGGCAGGATCAACCCATCACAAAGGCACACTGGCTGGGAACAAGTGTCTGCAGGTACCCGATATCACTGCATATGCATCCCATACTGCATAATTCCATAGCTTAGCAGACCAGGCCGGTTATGCATATGATGTGGTAGTTCCCAGGGTCAGTCGAGGTGCCTCCTTAGTGGTGTGGGACCACTGTCGCTGTATGCCACTGTCCAGGTACATATCCTGTAGTACGGCCAAGATAAATTATCAGTGTTATATGCGGTTGTATGTCCTCTCGGAGTGCAGGTAGCACACATCCAGGGATACCATGAGGTCACAGTGATGCTGTGTGTTCTGCTCTGCTGAGGGTGGCCCTCACCTGGACATGTGAGATGATAGGGAGGTTACATACAGCTGTGATAAATATTTCAACTGGTGGGGGAGAAGGAGGGGGGATACATGCACCGAACATGTCTGCAAGACTGTTGCCAATATCTGTGTGTTTGGTGAATGTTAAGTAGGTGTGTATTAACACAGAGCATATCTGAGGCATGTGGTCCATATGTGTAACATAACTGAAGAAGGCCTTGTGGTCATCCATAGTGTTTGTGGCCATTTCCCTCCCAGAGTAGGCCGTGGCCGTTGTTATGATGGACCGTAGCGTAGTACCAGTGCTGACCACAGATGCCTTCCCTTAATGTGAATGTGCTCTGTCCTGCAGTAGCCTCCTACTATTGTTATATAATCTGCCTCTGTCTGGGGTCCACCGGGCAGGATGCCTAACCTTTGTGCATAGGGTCTGGGTTAGAAATGTGTGTGCAAGTTCCATGCAATCTGTGGCATGTCCGTGGTAAGCATTTGCAAAGGGGTCAGCAGTGTGGCTTGTGGCTTCCACTGGCCCAGTGTGCTGCATGGATACCATCTCAGTCCCAGCAAGTGAATAACTGTCTAATCACATACATATCAAAGTAGTCTACTGTGCTGGTGGTGGTGGTGGGATATGTATATCCAGGCCGAGTAACCTCTGTCCGCATGACAGTAGTGGACGGCGTCCCACATACAGTACCTTGGGATGAACCCCCAGAGTGAGGTTGTGCATTGCACCTGTCAGTGTGTGCTGACCGATGGGGCATGCTACTATGTTGTGTGGAATGTGGCAGGTATTGTTGCACAGGTGTTGGCTGAGCACTGATATCTGGCCATGTACCTGTGTATCCACCACGACACACACACATGCAACATATGGGAGTAGTAGTATATCACTACACATGAGTATCATGTATAGTATGTGTGCCATATATTGCTGACATGGTCTGCTGATATCCTGTTTGTGTTCTCTTCCAGGGAGATGGCGTGTCAGAGTAACCCCGCCTACTCTGTAGCGGAAGACGAGGAGATCCACCAGAGCCTGGTGCGGGAGTATGACATCCTGTTTTCCCGCACCAGTCAGAATCAGCAGGAGAGGGCTGCACTGTGGCAAGACCTTGTCCGTAGGGTAAATGATATTGGCACGCATAACAGGACATATGAGCAGGTACGACATCACTGCAGTGATTTAATCCGAAGTGTCCGTCAGCGTGCATTAGATATCCACAGGCAACAAGTCGCCACAGGAGGTGGGGTGGCCACACATCCCCCCTCACCAGACTGGAGGGGCTACTCCTAAGTGTTGTGGCTCCAGCCCCAGAACAGCAACAGCAGTACACCTGCATTATGATGGAGGCTGGTTCCACACAGCAGCACGACATGGAGCGTGCAGGTAATATGCCATATGTACACTTGACTGTTCTGTACACTGTATCATATGCAATATCAATGGCACAGTTGTGCCCACTGACATTCATCTCATCATTTCTGCAGTTCCCTCCGGGGTTACAGCAAGGCAGGCCATCCATGCTGGTGAGTGTGTTTAACATAACCTATAATACTCCTGATAATGCTAGTAACAGTAGTGTAACTCAGCAGTGCTCTGTGTGTATACTGCGGGGTGTGCATGTGTGCATGTGTGCAGGTGTGCCTGGGCCCATGTGTGCATGTGTGCATGTGTGCAGGTGTGCATGTGTCCACGTGTGCATGTGTGCATGTGTGCATGTGTGCCTGTGTCCACGTGTGCATGTGTGCATGTGTGCATGTGTACACATGACCACGTGTGCATGTGTGCAGGTGTGCATGTGACCACGTGTGCATGTGTGCATGTGTCCATGTGTGCATGTGTCCACATGTGCATGTGTGCATGTGTGCATGTGTCCATGTGTGCATGTGTCCACGTGTGCATGTGTGCATGTGTGCATGTGTGCCTGTGTACATGTGTGCATGTGTCCATGTGTGCATGTGTGCATGTGTGTAGAAGTGCATCACTGGTAACAATGTCTGGAGACTGTAAACTGTGTTTCCTGTCTTCCTCCCACAGGTTCTGGTGCTGCTCTGGTGACCTGCAGCAGGGAACCTGAATCTTGTGCCACGGGTACTGGTAATGATGATATTTGTGTAATGGTACAGGAAGGTGTGTCAGGGTCCACCATTGGTCAGCCAATTGACAGTACACAGCTGTCAACCCCATCATTGCGCACAGTCATCCTGCCAGTACATCCTTTGTCACCATTGTCCCTAGGTGATGGACAGGATACAGTGGGCATAGACCAGGGTAATGTGGTACCTGTGGCACATGCGTCCCCACACAGCAGCCATGGGCAGGGTCCTCCGATGGTACCACACAGACAGTTACCCATGGGTTCTCGTGGGAGCATCCGTGGGCGTACTGCCTCCGGCCGACGTGCCCAAAGAGGTCTGTCAACCTCAGCTATGTTTTGGACCGTCATGCAGGCACAGTCGCGTATGGAAAGGTACACCAGACAGGGTCTGAGGGAGCTGAGAGCATGTCACACAGCCATGACAGACAGTATGCGTGACATTGCGGATGCTATCCGTAACTTCACCGATGTCATAGACAGACGATGTGGGGACATATTACAGCAGTTCCACAACCAGATGTCCATGAGCCAGGGCAATGGTGGGCGTTTGCAGCGTCAACGTGGCCGTATGCCAGCAACAGCAGCAGCTGGCAGTCGGCACGGATGACAACAGGCTCGCGCACGCTCCCATAGTGCCAGCAGCAGCCCCAGCAATGCTGGGTCTGTGCTGTCATCAGAATGCCCCAGGAGACCACGTGCACGTGGCTCTGGACAGTCCCAACAGGGACCTGTGTCCAGTTAACACACTCCCGCTTCTGATGACAGTACCCAGTCTGGCTTAGTACTGGATACGGTCCGTAGCACCCCTGCCAGGCACAGGTACCGTGTCCGTGCACACAGACACTGATCTGTATGACCTGCCAGTTGCAGTCTGTGGCTGTCCACAAACCCCTGTATATGGCAGCCATGAGGTGGAACTGTGTGCGTGCATACACACATGCGAAATGTTAACACCTAGGGACCACCACACGCACACACTGCAACAACACTGCCCCACCCTGTACTGCTGCCCCTCACCAGCACACATACACACACATGTCAATTGGCTGTATCAGTGGCTGACTTAGGCATACCTAATCCACACCCTGTGCATATGATGACACTGTGCCACCTCCTGCAATCTCCAACATCATTGCGGGAACAGGCAAACACGTTGCTGATGCACAGGGTGACTACATAGAAGTGTATTAGTAGTATCATGTTGGTAACAGTACAGTGTGCTGCTATGACTGTGTGTTTATCCCAGCATGCCTGCTGCAGTAACTGTATGAATGTCCTGAATTGTTATCTGCACCCATAGTACATACCAAAGTGTAACAGCTGCACATAATTGCATGCCGGTGGTAAGGTTGTTAACAGATAGCCGCATACATGGGTAGCACAGGGGGAAAGCTAACGCAAGTAGTGATATGCAATGGTGGACATGTACAGTAATGGTGTCAGGTTGCCCACAACGACTATGCAATGTGGATGTTTGCTCATGTAGATATGTGTGCAGTACCAATGTAATCCAAATCACAAATAACTATGACATAATATCAGTTCTACCATGGGCATCTGCGCTGTGTATTCCTGGGTACATGTTGATAGTGCCTACATATTTGCATTGTTACTTACTGTTATTGTTACCCTTCTTTGTTGTACAATGCACTACTTTCAGCCCTGTTTACTGTAGCTTTGTTTGCATGCATGTTCGCTTGGGGTTCCCTGGAACACTGCTTACACCTGCAATGCAGAGTTACAGTGCTTCTGTAGACTCCTAGTGACATCTGCATAGCGTTACACGTATGTCAACTTTACACATGACAGAACGTCACTGTCTGTCCTGTATGCATGTACGTTGCCTGTGACACATTGCACATGTCTTACCTGGCATTTACCCACGTGTGCAGTCATATATGCCAGTGCTATGAAACAGTAGCGGTACACCCACACATACACACCTTCAGTATGTTGTTCCCCATTGGCCCTATGTGTTGGTACTCACCATGGCAATCACACTAATAGGGTAGCATGTGCAAAGGTAACCTGTGAACAACCTCTATGGTCCAGTTGTGGTTTATGTGAGTCATGTGTCAATGACACAGCTGCCACATGTATGCAGTCAGCCATCACCCTTGGCCAGGAACGTACAACACATGTGTGGGATGCCACCACACAGCCAATCTGGGGACTGAGCTCTCTGAACCCAGTAATGCCATACCCTGTCAGGTGGCATGACATATATACTACATCCTGGACAAACTTCAACCCCAATCCCTGCTGCTACTATTGATAAAACCCCTGAAGATGTTTCTGATAGTTTTGACCAATTCTTTACTGAGACATTTCAGGCCCTAGCTAGCCATCTACCTCCTAGCTCCCCTGGTCCTGAAAGTAGCACCCCTAGAAACCTACTTGCGTTCAGCTGCCAACCAGTCACCACTTCACTTCTCCGTACCTTGATTGAAACAGTGAAACCCACTACACTTTCTGCTGATCAACTCCCTGCCGAGTACCTATCAAAATCAGATGATGCTATTGCTTACCCCGTCTCAAAGGTAATCAAACGAACCATGGTAGAATCTAAATTTACCACCATCTGGAAAATATCATATGTAACCCCACTTCACAAAGAAGGCTGCTTTACTGAATTCTCCAATTATAGGCCAATAGCTATACTCTCTCCTCTTGCAAAGATTATGGAAACTTTATTCATAGACAATTCATGCACCACCTAATCCAAAACCGCCTTATGGCAGACACTCAGCATGGCTTCCGTCCTCATCACAGCACTACTTCAGGCCTCCTAGCCTTTACTAACACCATAAACCATACTTGCAACACTAATTATATATCCTCAGCCCTCTTTTTGGATCTTTCCAAGGCATACGATATGGTTGATCACCAACTTGTAATACACACCCTGCAAACATTCTGCCTAGATACTGGAGCCTTCCAATGGTTTCAATCCTACCTGCATGGTCGACAGCAGGCTGGCCTCTGGCAGAACAAACTCTCTAACCTTCTACCTAACACCCTCAGAGTACCACAAGGCTCTATACTAGGGCCCTTGCTGTTCTCCATCTTCATTAACGACCTTTATACTGTCATCCCAAAAGTCAGCTGTATCCAATATGCTGAAGACTCTACTCTGATCTGCTCAGCCACATCTCCAGTAGAGTTATGGTCAGCTACCCAGACCACCTTTAATACAATAGAAAACTGGATTTCTGAACATCGTCTGATCCTAAATCCCAAATCAACTAAACTGCTGTTATTTCACCAACACGTAGGTCTAACACTTTCAACTTTACCATAACATCAACTGATGGCACAATAATCTCCCCTGACCCATCTACTAAACTATTAGGTGTCATCATAGACAATAATCTCAAATGTGACCTACATGTTAACCAAATTATCAAAGCCATCAATAAATAACTAGGGTCACTTTACAGAATAAAAGCCTTCCTAGCCCCTCCAGCTAAAGGTGCCATAGCTCGCTCACACCTTCTTTCAACCCTTCTGTATGCATCCTCTCTACTCTCAAATATGAACAAGACTGTCCTTACCAAACACTCAATTTGCTACAACCACATTGCCAGGTTTGCCACTGGGCTGCCTTTTAGGACACATCATCGCATCAATCTAAATCAGCTTGGTTGGCTTGCAATACCCAGCCTAATACAGTATAACCAACTGATTATGGCCTATAAAATCCTCTATAATCCGGACAATACTCCTGCACTTCTAATATTATCACCCCCTATAACAATCCTAGACCGCTTTGATCCTCTAACAAACTACTAATTCAGACTAGCACATTTAATAACACAGCCGGTGTATCTCTCTTTGCAAACTCTGTAAGTAGATCCTGGAACCCACTTCCAGCTGATATTACCCTACTTTCCACCTTAGGTCAATTTAACACTAGACTCAAACAACATTTGTCACTTAACTGGCTATGTCAATGTATCAAGCCTGGCTAACTCGAATGTGTAAAATCTGTGAACCAGTTTACTGTGTAATTTAATTTAATCCTGACTTGTGCTCAGGACTAACATTAACCTGTGGAACATGTTTAACTTGCTTACTTATGTAATCTCTGTAAATAATCTGTTTGTAATATGTAATGCTGGTATTATGTAATGCTGTATCTGCTTACCCTTGTAGCTTTTCTCCCGGCCTCCTGAAATGGACATGCATCCAGTCGGACTATCCCGGTCAACAAATGTAGGATACATAAATAAATAAATAAAATATATTACAGTGACTACAATACAAGTCAGACATTGACACGCACTGACAGCATGCTGAACACACTGGGACATACGTGGGGACTCAGAATAGCATCCTGCCTGAGCATCACACACCTCCGCAGCTGGCACACAGGCATATGTTCCGTCGGAACAGAGCACATGCCACACATGGCACACACATCCCCTGTGCCACACACTCACAGCCTGTAGGGCTACACAACACACCTGCTACAGACATGTCAGGTACCTGTCTTGGGTGCTGCACTGGGGTCCCGCTCAACAGGCTGTATCTGGTGAAGGTCACAGTGATATGCCTCAGCGGCACTATGGTCCACCACAGAACACATGCATACAGGTCAGTCAGAGGCATGGACACATAGGACTCACTCATTGACCATGCCAGTATGGCTGACCTGAGACATACCTCCCTGGACTACATGATAGGGAACATAGAATGGATCTCTCAGCATGTGGCACAGGCCAGTATGAGCCTGATCTTGGTTGCCAACATACCCTCACCAGGTATGCTACCACTATATGTGGGAAGGGTGTTGTATGTCTACATTATGCTCAGTCTCCACTGTCATTCATAGGGTATCCGCTGGCTGTCAACGTGTGCTTACATGCTAGAGAAGCCACAATGATGAGCAAGGGTCATCTTGCACGTGACACACATGGCCCGATGTATAATGGCAAAGCTCCTTGGTACACACATACTGCCTTATGCTGCAGGACATGGTTTACATAGCCACCTCCATGGGTATCACACAGGTTAGGACACTAACAGTGCTGCTACACAACAACAGCAGTGTACACCGGAAGATGCATGCACCAGGCACTGTCCTCAGCACGGTGAACTGCAATGTCTGTGCAGTACCAGATTCCTGATTCATGGCTCACAGGTGTTACCCATCACTGACAGGTTATGCCCCATACCATGCCTGTCATCCCCTACACATGTAACACACATGGACAGGGGGGTGGTATCCCAAGGTACCACAGATACACACACCTCCAGGTTGTTGGCACAGCACAAAGCATCAGGGCCTAATCATGTGCAGCTAACAGTGTGTCGGACTGCCATCTGGTTCATAGCCTGGCACACACAACCCTCCCATACACAGGAAGACCGCCTATCCTCCATAACAACACTGGCAATATGACAGTCTCAAGAACTGTGTTTATATGGCTGGACTGCATCCAGCCAAACATTGTGCGTGAGCATTACTGTAGCTACAACACACTAGTTGAAGGGTTCACAGCATGTGGTCACTGAATTGCAGTGGAATGACATGTTACCACTACCACAACAGGTGGGAACATGCAGCACC
Organism: Protopterus annectens; assembly: GCF_019279795.1. NCBI lineage: Eukaryota > Metazoa > Chordata > Ceratodontiformes > Protopteridae > Protopterus > Protopterus annectens. The sequence continues at coordinate 711,256,930 of NC_056746.1, forward strand.
TGTACATCGACTACATGTACACTATATGGCCCAGACCAGATGTGTATCCCCTGCTGTAGGTATTTTACCATATACACCCACACTGTATAGAGACATACCACGTGCGGACCCTGCACAGTAAGACACAGTCATATTGGTATACATTGCAAATACCATTTATCCACTCGAGGCATGTGTGAGACATGGTAACTACTGCAGGTATTTATGTGTATGTGTCACACACATACATCATGTGTGCAATGCCATTGCTGGTCTAGGCAATGGCATGCATTGTTATGTACAAAGACCCACACAAGGTCATACTGTGTGACATAACCACACGTGGGAGTTGTGGGTTACCAAAACATACCTATCTGTACTCTGACAATGGTAATAGACACAGTAGCACAGCGCACTATTGGCATTACTAGCCAACTAGCCCTGTTTGGCTGTGCTGATAGTGTGGTGACATCCCCTGTGTTTACTGGGGGAATATGCAACATCTGGTGTATGTATTTGCCAAAAGGATCTGTTCTCTCACACTTGCATTTACACACACCCTACTACCCCCACACACACGCACACTTGCCATTTGCAGGATTCATTCCCCTACCTAACTAAGTCATGACACGTGAGAGAGACGCATTAGCAAAGCGCACTATTCAGATTACTAGATAGTTTCTCTTCTCTGGCTGTACTTATAGGGTGCTGACAACATCAGTATTTTGAAAGGGTAACGTGCATCAGGTAGTGTGATCTCCTGATTGCCAAAACTAACATGTTTTTCATACGGAAATGCACACACACAAACTCCCCACATCCAAACACACACACATGCCATTTACGGGTTTCAAACTCCTACCTAACTACATTATGACACTCGGGAGAGACGCATTAGCAGAGCGCGCTATTCGCATTACCGGGAGGCTTCCTTTCTCCTGCTGTACTTATAGGGTGCTGACATCATCTGTGTTTAGAAAGGGGAATGTGCATCCTGTAGTGTGTTCTCCCAGTTGCCAAAAGGGACATTTCCCTCACACAAAATTGCACACACACTAATCCCCCTCATCCAAACACACACACTTGCAGGATTCAAACCACTACTTAATTATGTTACGACACCCGAGACAGACGCATTAGTAGAGCATGCTATTCGCATTACTGGGAAGCTTTTCTTCTCCTGCTGTACTTATAGGGTGCTGACATCATCAGTGTTTAGAAAAGGGAATGTGCATCCTGTAGTGTATTCTCCTACTTGGCAAAAGGGATACTTCTTTCAAACAGTCTTGAACACACACTAACCACCTCCACACACACTGAGCATGTACAGGATTCAAACCTCGATCTAACTATGTTATGATACTCAAGACGGACGCATTAGCGGAGCGAGCTATTCGCATTACTGGGAGGTTTGTCTTCTCCTGCTGTACTTATAGGGTGCTGACATCATCAGTGTTTAGAAAGGGGAATGTGCATCCTGTAGTGTGTTTTCCCAGTTGCCAAAAGGGACATTTCCCTCTCACACACACAAACCCCACTCACCCACACACACAGCATTTGCAGGATTCAAACCCCTGCCTAACTATATAATGACACTTTAGGGACACGCATTAGCAGAGCGCACTATCCGAATTACTGGCCATCTGCTCTGCACCTGTAGTATTTATAGGGTGCTGACATCTTTATTTCTACAGAGGTATGTACATGTAGTACTACCTGTCAGGTGGGGGATAGCATATATATGCATTTGCAGCCACCTACGTCAGGGTCAGATATGCACATTGCACTGGCAGGTTATGTTCTATACCATGCTTTGGGACCACAGGACCTGTAACACACAACACAACCAGTCCAGAACACCACACCCACATCCAGGACACACACTTAGCTTCCCTGGGAACAGTGCCAGGATATGCAGGTGTTCACATACACCATTCCAGTTGTTAACATCAGGTACAGGCATATTGTGTGTGAGAACTACTCAGGCCTCTACCACTTTACCCTACAGCCACTACAATTTGTGGTCCATGTGCTATGGCAGAACCACACACCACAGCCACATGGGGGAATGCATATTGCACCTGTCCATCTGCAACGTGGGTACTCACTGTTCCACACCAGAGGTAGACCACCATTGTTGATATCTGACCATACCCACCTTTCCATGGACATCCATATCCCATCTCCACCCCCAGGCAAGATTGTCACTGCACACAAACTGTATTTAGCACAAGCAGACTCTACACTTGTGTAGACTGGGGTGGACGACTTCAGAGGACCAATGCTGGAGGACTATACTGGCCACTCAGCATAATCCTTGACAATTGCATTCTATGAGCATGTGTACAGTTTGCATTGGTCATGCTATCCCACATATACCCACGACTGCTCCACAACAAGACACCTGTCAGCTGTACACCAGCCATATATGCGCCGTACAACAGACAGAGTGACCTAATACATTGCAGAGTTGTAGCCCACAGAGGGAGGACATCTGTGAACAGTTCCAGCACGGCACTTCATTCACACATACTCATTACAACACAGTGTTGACAGTGGAATCGTCCAGAGAATGCAGATAGGGCTCCCCTCAGTCTGTTATTGATGGACACCTACTGTCAGAGATCCTCAGCAACCCTCTCACAGCACACACCGACAACATGGCTGTGGCTTAGCACATTCAATCCCTGGGACCTCCACGGTGCCCCTGCTTGACAGAGGCACAGCTCACTAGCCTCACATGTTGCCTTCTGTGACCTACTTTACAGTGGCACAGTAGCCTACTATCCTGGGGATGCAGATGCCAAGCACACCCTGGCTGAGCTGTCATTCCCTAGGGCAACAAGCCTAGTATTGACCTCTACACCCATATGTTCAATTGTCGGATGCACAATATTTGTTGTGCTGTTCTACTGTTTGCAGGTCTTTATTGTCATAGCATTCCCTGTTCCTATGACCAACTTGTGTATCTGTGGAAGATGTTTGCATATGACGGCGATCCACTATATCACTTATGTCTCTGTAGTCATTTACTGTGTGCACTGGGCTGATTGCTGTGTTGTGGTTGGTTCCTGCACTGACACGTACAAATACCAGATATGTGTGGCCAACTGCTAAACGGAGATATGGCCTAAGTGTGTGAGCATGCCCAGTTCAGCCTTTCCATGGCATGTTGTCTGACATATGCCTCATTTATCAAAGTGTGCGAGCATGCCCAGTGTGAGCTTTCCATATGTTGCACTCTGAAGTTCACCACATATTTGGGTGTGAGTGAACTTCAACAATATCTCACGTTTATGGTTGTGTGTTGGGTGTCATGTTGTGTACTAACTGGCCAACTGCTTCGTGTCTGTCACAACAGGGATTATACTGTGCCTGCAGGGATTGCATGGGATACTTTGCAGACAGTTCTCAACATACTTTCATAATGACCTAATACTGTAGTACCGTATAGTGTACTGGTTCAGTACTTTCGCTGTGGTGGACAGTATCCTGGGCTTTAGTCCTATGACTGCTTGACATCTTCATAGTGAGCACAACAGTCTGTGTAGGGGCCAGTTGTGCACATATGACCATGTTGCAATATGTTCAGATATGGACTACCTACACCAGGCTCGTCCAACATTGCTAGTGTATTCCACAACATGGGTGGACATTGGCAAACACTAGCAATGTTCCCTAGGCCATTTCTGATGCTAGTCACAGGGTGTGTTTGTCCTTCGACACACATTGTAACTGGAGTTTGCCATGACATATGTCATGGTTAGTATACTGTGCCTCCGTCTACGTCTGACATAACAGTGATACTCAGGGTTAGCCTACCATCTCCCATACACTCATCAGGATTCCTCTTGAGGGGTGTCGATATGTGGCTCTCTGGCTGACCTGTACCAGGAGTTTACTGAAGAGTGGGGGTGCCTTCTGTGTTATGGATCATTCTGTATAGCTTGTCCTATGTATGTCAGTGCTGGGGTTCAGGTCTCTCATGTGCATAGCTCACTGCCATTCAGATTGTACAAGGTGCAACATGTTCATTCATTCCAGGTTGGACATGGCTTCATACATCAGGCACAGCTTTCCTGTATCTGGGAAGGATGGCGGTGTGTGGGGCTGCAGTTTGTTTACTCAGGCAACACATGGCATCTGTTCATGCTCTTTGCTACCCTGGTGGGGTACTGTTGTGGACTTTACAGTTGATGGAGGTGTCTGCGGTATATCCCACAGGGGCTATTGTAGTCAGTTGTGACGCTGATGGAGGATGGCTGCAGAGCCACAGTGAGTTCCCCTTATCTACATTTGCCAACCTTCATGTTTGGGTGGGTATATGGTACATGTTTCTGCGAACACTACAGCCACATGTTTGTCCAGTGCAGGATATTTATCACCTTTTGTACCCAGGTCTCACATTACATGTTAGGTACCTCATGCGTTAACACCTGTGTGGTAATTTGTGGGCACTTACTGTATATCCACGGTGGTTGTCTATACACAGTTCTGCAATTAGCTTGCTGACATGGCTATGGCTACAGTTGTCTGTTTGTAGGTGGCCCTTTGTGGGTTGCTTGTGTCAGCTGGGGTCGGATATGGTGGGCTGTTTGTACTCCTCTGCATACATGTTCAGTCACAGTCCTTCCATGTTGGCCTATACCTATGGGACATATATACAGAATGGGGGGCAAGACCAGGCCTTGTGGGATGCCACTCATATCCGCTTTGTAGTCTGACATGGATGCGGCATGTCTGACCATGTCAGTTCTGTCCTTGGTCTGGTTTGCAACCCTCTACTGACATAGGGGTATATATTTAAGCTGCTGAACATATCCATACTGAACTCGTACGGTATTGTCTAGAAGCATGTGCACAGTCCAGCTACGCTGTGTGGACCACATTGCCCTCATCAATGACCTTAATGACTGCTTCAAATGGGTCAGACATGTTTAGGGGCAGGTTCTACAGTTACAACAGCCACACTGTGTAGGGTCCAGTATCAGTAGGTCCACAATAGCCTTCTGTCTGTGGTACATACTGATCCTTTCCATAGCTGTGCAGAACAAGCTTGTCAGGATCCTGGGGTGGTAGTTTGGAGTATCCATTCAGGCAACACCTTTGTTGTGATGGACCACTGTTATTGTACACTGCTCTTTGGGTACGTATCCTGTGGTAAGGCTGACATTGGGCAGTAGTGTGACTTGGCATTCCATTATTCTTGGAGTCCATGTTGGCCTCAGCACAGGACACCATCACATACCTTTGCTGCTGCGTGTTCTGCTTTGCAGATGATGGCTGTTACCTCAGCATCTGCAATGTCAGGGGACAATCAGTCTGCTGGGATAGGTATTTTGCACTCAGGGGGGGGGGTGTTTGCACTACACCTGACAGGTTGTATGTTAGCAATATGTGTGTGTGTTTGGTATGTTGTTTGTAATATCTGTATGATTCGGAGCATATCTGTGGATGCCCAACATGGTTCCTACCATCAGTTGGGTAAGCCTTGTGATTATCCTTAGTGTCCTGTACGTTTTGTATCTTCATAGGTTCATTAAGGTCATTGATGAGGGCAATGTGGTCCACACAGCGTAGCTGGACTGTGCACATGCTTGGGTGTATAGGCTATACACCCTAGGCCATTAGTAAGCCTAGCCAGAGTGTGTGTGTCTTTCGCCACCCCTTGCTATGTTCAATTATGGCCATTTATGAAGTTCTTCACTGTGACTCTGTCTGGTCGTGACACAGTGAGGACCCCCAGTATACATGTATGGTCATCCATCCACTTGGCAATATTCCTGTTGAGGGGTGTCAGTGAGGGGCTCTGCCTACCATGGATTGGGATCCTGTTTCTGGGTGTGGGGAGCCTCTGGGTTATGTATCTGTCCCTCCAGCACATCTTATTTCATTATGTGTTGAGGCTGACATCTGTGACTCTCACAGCTCCAATGGCTTTGATTTCCTGTGGTGTAGAATGTCCATTACTCTTGTGTTGGACATGGCCTTGTACAACAGACATACAATGCCTCTGTGTAGGCAGTGTGTGACTGCAGTCAGCTGGGGTGTCTACAGCCAGGCAGCATATGACATATATTTCACACCCTTTATCCTGTTGGTGAGGTAACTATGAGGTCTTCCGAACCGCTGCAGGTGTCACGTACGGTACATCCCATATGAGTCATCGTACTAGATTATGGGTCTGATAAGGGAACAGTACAGCGGCACAGTGACCTCTGTTGATGTTGATGTTGATGTGAATCCTTTCATGATACGGTGTCCAGTATCGACAATCTTCATCTGTGTACTTGGGACTGGTGTCACATTGCCTCTGGATTCACAGATTCTACTTGTTGTGGCTGGACTTAGTGGATTGTATGTGTGGACATATGTTATTGCCATACTACTGGTCAGTGATTACTTCCCTTTTTATGTTTGCTCTATCATGTGGTAGCTTCCTCATTCTCTTGCATGGTTTGGTAATGGCTGGAGTCCAGCATGCCAGATGCCTGCGTGTATGGCATTGTGTGTTGTTGTTATTTGTGATTGCATACTCCAAGCATTCCTGGCTGTATTCATGGAATGCCTGTATAACATGTTCTGTGGTGTGTCTCATATTCTGCACTTGCACAGGGCCTTTTGTGGATTCAACATCGGTTTTGAGGGCTGCAACCTATGCTTTATACATGTTTTTCACTGTGGTATTCTGGCCAGGGACTGGGGTCAGGATGTGTATATCCAGTGTGATTACTCTATGGTCTGGTCTTACCAGTGAAGGGCACACTTCTCATCTTGCCATCCAGTACACATGTTGCTGATTATCACATCCAGTATGCTTACCCCTCTTGTGGGAGTGGTACATTGTTCCTGGGCATTTTGGTTTATGGAATCTGGGTAATTTCCTCCTACTGTGTTGGTGCTAGTATAATGCTCCCGGTGTATGTCTGGGTATTTTCAGTCAAGCAATATAATGTGGTTTGGGGGGCTTGATATATTCATGTATTCTGACATAGGCCAGGTGCAGTTCCTGGTATTAGGACAGTAGTCTGCAGCAGGCTATATACTGGGAGGCGGTTTTAGCCATTGGTATTTGACCATGGCTAATCCATGCTGCTTCTTGTTGTGGTACCAACATGGGGTGTGGTTATCCTTGCCATTTCTTGCTAGTCACCCTCCTTTTGTAGCTTGTTCCATGTTTTGCGGCTGTACAGCACAGTATGAGGTGTGACCTGGTAGTGTTAGGGTGCTGATGTGAGCCTTGACCCAGTTCTCTATTACAGGACTGGTATCTACATTCTCCATACTGTGTGCATTTACAGTGCACACATCTTGCTGTTTATACATCTGTCATTGGGTAGCATTACATCTAGGTTCCTATCCCTTGTAGAACCTATGAAGGTGGGTTTGTGTTTTGAGACTTATCTATTCAGGGCATGCTGTGGGTACTGACAGCCTTTGTCAGTATCCATGGGGCATGGCATGATAGGTGCACGCCACCACTAGCAGGTGGTGCATCATGTCAAGCTCCGCATGTCTTCCCAGCCTGAAACACATTGGCTCCCCTTTGACTAACTGCATTACTTCAGCCAGTTATTGCACTTGATCATCCCATCGTCATTTTGTGGCTTCATGCTTGGTGAGGGTGGATGTTAGTCAGGGTTCTCAGGTGTGCATATAGTACATGGTTTTACATTACTTAACACATGGCATTCATGCCTCAGGTGATGCTGCAGGGCTGCCTCTGTCGGATGTGCATATTACACTTCCCTGTACATGTTTGTGAGCAGGTCATGTCATTTTAGGCATCCATGTTATTATTTGAGTGAGTCAGAGGGGGCATCATTCCCAGGGTTCCTACTGAGCCAGTGTATGTGCTATGCGTTGCCTCTTTGCCAAGGCCAGGGCATACTGGGCACGCTTCCTTCTGCCTACTGGGACAGGCTCAGGTTGTTCCTCCTCCGAGTCATGCTCTGCCTGTGATGGCCTTGGCAATGGTCGGGGGCTGTTTGGGCCGGCCCTATGCTGGTCCTGCTGCAGCTGTTTTTGCAAGATCATATTATGTAGCATAGCACATACCATGACAATTTGGGTACATGTAGTTGGTGTGTACTGCAAGGCTCCACCAGATGTGTCCAGACACCGGAACCATGACTTGAGCAGCCCAAACACACGCTCTATTACATTACGTGTTTGTGCGTGTGCCTCATTATGGCGTTCCTGTTCAGGTGTGTGTGCGTTTCTGATGGGTGTCATCAGCCACGGCTCCAGTGCATAACCTGCATCCCCCATTAGGTGTCCGTGTGGGATGTCCCCATTGGCAAATGTCTGGTACAGCTGCGTCAAATGCCAGATGTGGGAATCATGGTAACTCCCAGGGCAGCCAGCACACACATTCATTATTATGCCCTGGGCATCACACATGACCTGGCAGTTGATGGAGGAGAAGCCCTTGCGGTTAATGTAGGCCCTACCCCGCTCACTGGCTGGTGCTTTGATGCATATGTGCGTGCAGTCTATTGCACCCAGTACCTCAGGGTATTCCGCTATTTGCTGGAAGAGACGTATATTGCTGGCCAATACCTCACGGGCATTGGGGAAATATACATGATCACCGACATGTGCTGACATGGCATCCAGGAACTGGTGCAGTACCCTGGAGGCTGATGCCTGTGATATCCCCATCATATCGCCATTTGGTCTCTGGAAGGTACCTGTTGCTAGTATTCTTAGGCCAACACATACCTTGGTTTCCACTGGGATGGGTTCCCCTCTGTTGGTTCTGTGTGTGAGGTGTGGCCTGCACAGCTCAACAATTTGCTGCAGGAGCTCTCTGTCCACTCTATAGTGCTCCACTATCTCCAGCTCATGTAATCCGTGGTAGGTGACCCTGGGCCTGTACACTCTTCTCCGTCTCCTCACTGTGGGTTGCCTGGCACCATCTGCATTGTCACCACCCTCAGCAAGTCGCCTATGTCTCATTATGACAGCTATGGCAGCCCCTAACATTTCTGCTCTGAGTTCAGCTTTTTCAGTTTTCACTTCTATTAGCTTACTCCTGTCTTGCAGTGTCTCTTAAGGGAAACATCCTGCACTACTGATTGCAGAGTTTTAAGTGCTGGGCTGGGCTACTATTCTGCCTGTGTAATTGCCTGCTTCTAATTGTTTTCACCTGCTAGCTTCAGCAGTTATCTCTGCTAGCTTCCTATTAATTCTGTTGCTTCCTTTTTCCTCTCTTTTTCCTCAGGGGGGAGCAACGTGCATACCATCAGAAACACGCTCACAGTGGCTTACACGCGTGCACACGTGCCTACATGGTTCAGAATCTACTTATTCGGGTTAAAACTCGCGTACACCCATGCAAACACTGTTACACATCTGCCAACAGCCTCCAACATACTCAGCCTGCCCTACATGCGCGCACACCCGCACAAACAGTGTTAAACATCTCCCAGCACGCTCCTACATGCTCAGTCTGCCTTACACACATGCACACTGCCCTACTCTCACTTCATGGTGCGCACACGTGCGCATGCACGCCTAGCAAGAAACTTTGGTGTAGGTAACAGTGTACACCTTCCATTTCTTGACTTTCCATGACTTATCTAGTGGCACACCTCTTTCCATGATCTGTGCCTGTCATCTGTCATGTTACACTGGCCTCCAATGAACTGCATTTCTTTCTACCATTCCCCCCTGTGATGTCACCTATCTCCTACTCTATTCCTCCCCCTTATGTATCTCTTACACTACTCAGACTGTGCTCATTTGCTATGTGACTGTGAGATTCAGTATCCTAACCCTCATTTACATGAGACTGCCTACTAATGCTTAGTTACATGTCTTAGACTCAGCTTCCCCCCTTAGCAACCACTACATGGTGGCCATGTTGTTTTTGGTCTGCTGGTCCCTGCATTGTCATTCCATGTATTGCATGAAACCCACATTTGTGGGTTTATAACCTTCATTTTCATGTTTTATACAGCGCAGCCCGTTTGCGCGGGGCTGCACTGGGTTTAAACATCGGCGATCGCCGAAAAAAAAAATTATATTTTTATTATTTTGGCATCGGGTTATATTGCCAATGGCCACATATTTGGCCATTGGCATGCTGCCTGAGTCATATGCACCTTTTTTTTGGAGCTGACATGGCTCCGTTGTGGAATTTACAGAAACGTACTCAGTTGTCAACTGAGTACATTTCTGCAGCTAAAACGTCTTTTACACGGACTGGTTTCTGCTTCGTGGATCGCTAATATACCTCATTTGCATACCTTTCGGATGCAAGTGAGGTATTTAGCATGTCCACGCCCAGTCCGTGTAAGAGACATTCTAGCTGGTCTCTTACACGGAGTTTAGGGCTGTTCCTGGATCGCGAGGCTTGCATGGAGTGTTGCATGTCTCTTACACTCTGTGCAAGCCTTCATGAATCCTGCCCTTTATTTTGCATGTGTAAAGACTTGGCCAGTAGTTGCACAAATGAGAGTGTTAATAGTGTGTTTAGTCAGCAGTATGGACAGTACTAAATGCAGAAAAAAACAACTGTCATGTAATTTCTAAGTGGCTAGATTTGTTAATGCATTAAGTTCTGAAGAACAGCATGAACAGTACAGGGTTTGATTACACATTAGTAATTACTTTAATTTATGGGTCAGAATAAAGATTTATCATTTTTTTTTTCTGCATTTGAACCTGAAGTACACTTTCAAGTTAAAAGATGAATGTTGCAACCCAACTTTGTCTAATGGATGATAAACAAGTTAAATGTACTCTGGGTCAACTGCTTCCCTTATAGTACTGCTCATAGTAAACTTAAAGCACACTTGCATATACATGTCGCAAATAGTTCTTGTGGAAAAGTGTGAGGCATACTTAGCAACACTAGCAGTTAAGGAAATCTGAAGAGGTCATTAACCCAGGTTTAGTTTAGACATATGTTTGAACACAACTTTATTGGACTAAAAATGTATTTTGTACTGATGTATGTTGTATAGAAAATCAAGCTGTGTAAACTCTTTATGGCTCCTTCCTCAATATGTGTTATAACATGAATGCATCATGTGTTTAATGAAAATAATAGTTTATCACACAAAGACAGCATTTTAAAAAGTGTTAATTTTGTCTTTGCATGACATTTAACTTGGGGCACTGTAAGAATGCAGGAATGACAGAAAAGCAATGGCACTTCATGCCCTATAACAAAAATTCAAAACATAATTATGCATGCACTAAAACTTTGCCATCTACCAGACAAGTATATTTTGCTTCAACACACATCAGTCAGCATAAGAGACAGTACAAAATGAATGCTATGGAAACACAGGAAATATATATATATTCAATGTGCAATGATTTCAGGGTTATCAGAATTAAGTCAATCTCCGAAAGTGTACAGCTCAAAATATACAGTGGAAATGATAGTTCTCCTGTGGTCTTAGCAGTTAATACATGCAATAAAGATCTTGTTGTTGTTGTTGTTGTGTCTTTCGGCTTTTCCCAGTTAGGGGTCGCCGCAGCGGAACTCCGGTCCGCTAATGATTGGTAGTTGATTTTTACGTGCCAAGTTACCAGCCCTGATGCACAACCTTCAACGAAGGTACACCCATTCACGCATGTCTCCCCGCAGAAGACACTCTAGCTGAGAATCGAACTGGACAGCGTCTTACTGTGAATCGACAATGCTGCCACAGCACCATAAAGATCTTGTGTTTCCTTTATTTCAGAAGGTCGAGTACCAGGTGTTATCACTCCCAGTATTTACAATTTATATGCATCAAGGCATTATGTACTAGTCAAAGTAAATTTACATATGGACAACACTGAATGACAGCAACAACTTTAGTGTGACTGAGATTTCATATTTATTTGTGAAAATGTTCCAGTTATGATTGCCATCAACAATCACAGAGAACATGGCGAGATACCAATATGTCATTTGAACTGTAACTGAAATGTCATTGTTACACAGCAGTTGATGTAGTCACTTTGGAACATTTGTACACACATATACTGATCAGCACACATGGCTAGGCCTTACTAGTGTGTTTCACACCTAAAGTGAAAATTGAAGAAATCATGCCTAGATTTCATTATGTGTGGTTTCTACCATGCATATGCAGTTGCCTAGCTTGTCTGTTTTTGAGCATAAGCTAGTACATGTGAGATCTGAATCGGTAACCAATTATATGTCATTTTTCCTTAGATCCCTGAGTAGTCATGGCAGATGATGTTGAGGGTAGTGCTTGATTCAGATCGCAAAGATGATGTCAATCTGAGTCCATAATCTTTGTTGGATTCCCCCTAAAGAAACTCAGCCAAAGGCTGTTGCAGAAAGACTATACTGGGTCCCAGTATAAGGCAGAGGCTTGGAATATCTTATGCAAGGCTGTCACTAGTGCAACTGGCATCCCATGCACTGGTGAGCAGTGTCATAACTATTACAGTGACCTGAAAGGCAAAAGCAAGGCTTCCTTTGCCAATGGGAGAAAGATTTTAGAACCAATGTCACAAATGACCTGTATATCTATATAACCAGCCAATACAATATCGTAACTTGCCAACACAAAAAACTTGTGCATTATAATTGTTTCTTCTCTATAGTGTCTGAATTAGTAGAAAGGAACAGGGAGGAGCATCAGGAGAGATTTCAGTCCCTCAGGAAGCAAGGGGTAAGTGTGTCTCAAGTATGTGTGGTAGGCATTTAATAGTAGGTTAGAAATGTAAATCATTTTTATCACTTGTAAACACATCTGTCAATAATTGCTTGACACAGTAACAAATGTCTAAGCATACTCTGGATATAGCAAATTTACATGCCTGATCAAATAGCTTTTGCACATTTCATTATCCAATGTTTCAGTCAATGTAGCTAGGTGGGTTCAAATCCAAGCAGCAGCAGCAGTTAGTGTAATCTAATACAATTTCATTATTCTGCAATTAGTAATTTTTAATAACATTGCAATCATTTCACATGGACATTTTATGATTTGGAATGCATAAAGCATATATGTGATAGTCACATAACTCTTTGTCTGATGTGTATAATCCTTATGAGATTAATGTATAGTTTAACCACATGCATGACTTCATATTCATGTGTAGATGTAGCAAATCTTAACATTTTCATTGGGCAATATGGATGGAATGAGATATATTATCATGATATGGCATTTTTATTCTCTGTGTTGTTTTTACTCACACCATATTTCTCTATTCCTGCTGCAACATAAATGATCACCAGCACATGGAACTGGACCAGCCACAGGAGACTGGACTACCATCCCTCCACAAGTGACTGTGGTGTTGGTTCTACCACAAGCAAGACAGACATCCAGCACTTCTGAGTCACAGCCTGATAGTATTGCCTCCACAACTCCTGCAGTACCTACTCCAGTTGCATCAGATGGCTCTGGCCTAAGGCCTATTGCACTGGTACCCACCAGGACTGTAGTGCAATTAGAAGTGGTTAATATGCCACCCATCAAAAGTTGACAGGGCTGGTGTAGGAGATAAGTCAAAGAGGCCTTAGTGCCTTCACTGGTGAAATAGAAAATATCCTGCATCAAAATGCCAAATCCATGCCATTCTGCCACTGTCCAATGTGTCTGAGATAGGAGAAAGTGATAGTTCAGAGGATGAGGACTAAATTCTCACTGTACTCATGCTGGATGAAGATGTGCCTGTCCCCCAACATTTTGTGTTTATCAACATCCCTGTATGCCTTGTATGTCCAGTATGCCTGCACCCGCTACCTAACCTATACGACCTACCCTTGATATCCCTAATTATCTTCCTCAGCATTCATCTCTCTCTACTCCATTGCTTCAAACATTTGTTATTGCTCCTTCAAATGTGTGGGCTATTGTTTTCAAACACCTTTACTGAATTATCACTTGTTACATAGGCAAATTTACATTCATATAAAAGTAATCAAACTATATTAACATAACAAACATTATACTTCACATATATTACTATATATCATATAAACTAAGCAATATTACATAAATTATTCAATTCCTGCCTTTTTTAAATCATGAAAGATTTTTATTAAACCATAACTTACTACATAGACCATCATTCATTTATATAAATTAAAACAAACCACAGTGATACAATCCTAGTTGCAAGCATTTTATATTACAAACCATACTGCCACAATCCCAGCTGAAAGCATTAGACATCACTTATAATCTCCTACACTTACGAAAATCACAAACTGGTACAAAACGCAGCTAGGAGAGCGGACTTATAAAACTGACTCTTTTATTTGGTAAGCGCTTTCACTGGCAATAATACGCCAGCTTCTTCAGGCCATAAAGCAAGTTTAAAATACTTTATTTTATTATTTTAAACTTCGTTTATGGTCTGAAGAAGCTGGCGTATTATTGCCAGTGAAAGCGCTTACCAAATAAAAGAGTCAGTTTTATAAGTCCGCTCTCCTAGCTGCATTTTGTCACTTATAATCTACCCAATCTTTCTCACTCATACATTTCATAGCTCATTTAAGTGCTGCCACTTTTTAAACCTCATTCTTCCCTTGTATGTATTATTCCACAATTTACTCCTACCTTTTTCTAAAGATCTCCATTCCAGTTAATTTATCTCTGTTACTATATTCACTACTTCCAGTATAGCTGGTTTTGATTTTGATTTCCATTTTCTAGTAATTGCTTTTTTGGCAGCCACCATTATTAGACAAAGCAAGGCCTTACCATGTCTAGGCAATGCAGCTTCTGTATCATAGCTCAGAAAAATCATCTCCCTCGTCAGACCAATCTGCCCACTCAGCATCTGTGACAGTGCATCCTGCAGGGAATCCTTAGTCTGTCAACTCACTGCTCTCACAGAAAATACTATATGTTCACATTTACCTCTTTCTTCCCCTTTACACCTTCAACATTTACTGTCTACTTGACAAAAATCTCTGGAGTCTATATGGTATAAAAATATCCATGTAAACATTTCCAGGCAAAAATCCTAACTCGTCTAGATTTTATTGCATATTTGAGAGACATACGTATATCCTCCTGTTGTTTCTTTGTGAATTGCTAATCCAATCTCTCTTCCCAATCCTTTCTAACCTCCTCTTATAGTTTATAGTATATAGCTTATAGTAGATTCTTATAATTATCATGCAATATTTTATATGCTCTCCTAATTATTCCTTTTTAATGCCAGCTACTGTTCTGGATTTTATTAAAAACTCTATCAGTACTGGTCTTTTATTTAAAACTCCCCTATTTATTTCTCTTTGCCTGTACTCCAATATCACTCCCTGATAGGGAAGGCAATGTCTAACCTGCAGTCCAAATAAATTATTGGCGTCTTCCCCATTCTATCATCTTTCACTCTGTAGTTATTTGCTCCCAATACCTTGGTTTCTTTGCCAGTTTTCTATAATAAATTTCAGCTCCCTCTTGCCTATTGTCTGTATCCCTATCGGCAGAATCTCCTTTTTCCATTCCAGTGTTGGTTTAGTTCTTAGAATACTTTCTGCTACCTTATGGATATACTATTCTGTATGATTATTGTTATTCTCCTTAAATGTGTGAGCTTTATAACCAGAAATATGACTTGCTTTGTGGTGTGATCAGATAATCACTGATCTAGAGAATGTTGATGCAGACTGTTTGGTGTTTAAATCCAGCGGTATGTCAAACATTCGTTATTGTTTTCTTTCTTATTACATTTTCACTTCCGACGTACTGCATATATATGTTAGTCGATCAGAAATATCCTGCCTATCACTTTATTTAGCATACCGCTCTGAAAACCCTGCTCATACCTTTCCACCTCTAAGAGCAAAACATCTGGACAAAGCCAAAATAAGTGGGAGCATAATAGGGTCAGATTACATGTATTGTTCCTATGCACTTAGACAGATAATAAAAGAATCAGTATTAGCATTCATTTTCTGAGGGAAGTTTGACATATAGATGTATTTTATTATGTATTGACTTTAGCCCTCAATGATTTGCTAGGGAAAAAAAAAACACTAATTGTATAAGTAACACAACAACAACATGCCTTAAACATGTGGACAGTCTGCCAACCTGTTGCCAGTAGAGATGTAGGCTCTGTAGTATTCATATTAGGAACACTTTACTGCAATGATTTTGACAGATTATTAAATGATGATACTAAAACATTTACACAACACATGCATGTTCCGAAATGGCACAGATTCAAAATGTTTATATGCCTGTACTCCTTAATTCAATGGCGCTTGTCTAATCTCAACATCTCAAAAAATAATTAGGCATGTGCTAATACTTTGCCACAAGTTGCACAAATCAATTTGCCAGAAGTTCATCTCGGTAAGTGATTTCTGACAGGAAAAAAAGTGACATCAGTGGCATGTATTACTTGTTTATGGTTTATTGGCATACTATGAGTCCAATGTGATGTCTTCTTACTACATAATGTAAATGATTTTTGCACTGAAACACATTACCCTTCCAAATCTGTTCCAATGCAGTTTGACCTTAAAACAAATAGTTACAAAGTAGTTGTAATAAGTGCACCTTTTATATGTTTGGCATGTATGTCTTGTAGTTACGTTGCTGTATGTGCGCACATTACAAAGTCTTCATAATGATCCACAAACTAAATCATGAATTGTACACAATGATCTTGTTATGTACTATGTCGAATGCATGGGTGAACTGTAAATATCATCCATCATATGGTCAATACACCTTAATTTGACACACATAGATATAATTCATACTACAACAATGTGCATGAATGAAGTAATGCAGTATGTAGTGAATTGTGATCAACATATTGCTGCTTTGTCTGCCTGTCAACACAAGTTCCTATTCAGCCAAACATGTAATGTACACTACAATGATGTGCTTTCAGACACTTGTAACAATACTCCTTCTGTGGTGTCTATGGTTGATACAATATTCTTTAGATTGTAAACTGCTAGGAGTTTAAATCCACTTATGACTGACTAGTGTACATGTGTGTGTGTGACTATAGTGCTAGCTAGGACTGGATTATCCAGTATATCTGAGGTGCACACTTCCACTTAGGAGAAATATTTACACCAGGAGTGGGCTTTTCCAGCAATTCCAGTCCCTTTTATCCCAGTTATCTTTTTTTTTTACAACACAATGATGAGGTCATGCCTTTAAATATGTTCTGTCTCACACTTGTGCAAGGCTTCTTCTGTGGTGTTGGCTGTTGATTCAGTGTTCCTAGATTGTGGACTTAAACAGGTATTCAAATTCAGCAATGACTAACTATTGTGTGTGCAACTATAGTTGTAGACATGGGTGGCTTATCTTACCCAGCAGATCCTGTGTGTACAGTTTCCTCAGTGGAAACATTTACAGGTAGAGTGGTCTCCCACAACTCTTTCTCTCACTTGTAAACCAAATATATTTGTCTTGACACACAATTATGAGGTCATCATTTCATATCAGCTCAGTCTCGAAGTTATAGTAAGAGTTCCGCTGTAGCATGAGCAGCTAATATATGGCTCTCTAGAGTGTGGGCGTTGTGACACAAGCATTCAGATCTGTCATTATATGCCATTACTGTGTGCACCACAACAATGAATTGCAGGACTGCATTATCCGACAGATTCTGATATGGTAAACTCACAGTTGTGTAAACACTATCATGACTAATGGTTTTTGACCCCTCAAAACACATTTAGGGGATACATGAGCATTCCAAAAACAATGTTTAATTCAGACCTTGAAGTGTGTGCTTTCTGTCACCTGTAGTTTAAAAGACTCCTGTGGCAGATGCAATTAATGCATAGCTCTTTAGAGTGTGAACATTCTTAAGTCATGGTTCAAATCTAGCTACTCTCATCTACTCTGTTTGTATAACAGATGATCTAGATTGTGTGGCAGTGAGATCATCAACAGATATGATGTGGATGAATCAACAGGGGGTGAATAGCTACATGGCTGCATCATTTTTATAACTCAAAAAATATTTTATGTGAGTAATGACTTCAAACATGCCACTGAAGTCATCCATGCAAGTGCAGGCTTTCTGAAAATCTTTTATAATGATCTCTTCATGGCATCAGCAATTAACATGCAGTTCTTTAGATGGTAGACTTAGAATGGCTTGGGTTCAAATCGGGTAATATCGTTGTGGAAGACAATAGTGTCAGACAGTACTGGCTACCCTACAGATGCTGATATGCAAATGCACACTACTGTGAACACTAACATGGGTGAAGGTTTCTGTCACACAGAATACATTTTAGATTAAACATATCATTTGCAACAGACTGCTGATGTAGTTCCTCCAAGTGTGTACTTTATGAGACTTTAGATATAGTTCTGCCTCTGGCATCAATCATCGATATACATATATAACTATGAACACAGATAGTCAGTGTTCAAGTCTGTCAGGCTGTAAATACTGAGTGTGTAACAGAGTGGTAGCACTCAGAATTGACTTCTCAAATGCAATTGATGATTAAACTTTTGCTTACTGTACACTTTCATAACTGGGGAGAAACATGTCAGATGGTGTAATCCCAGTAATGGAAGCCTTATGTATTCAAATACAATGCTCAGATTATCCCTTCAAATGTGTGTGACCTGGCAAGCATGATATGAAGCCTTGGGTGGTATTTTCAGGTAGTGATCAGATCAAGATGAGCTTGGCTTGCATTGCATGTATCCTAATTCAGTGCTGTATGCCTTTTATTATTGTGTTTACATTACACTGATTACAGGCAAGAATGGCTTATTCAACATATCTTATATATCTTGCTACACAGTAGTCACAAAGTGTCACAGGACCTGAGTTATATTTTAATTATGGTTTTGGAATCGATAGGTGAGATTAATCCAAAAATTGCTGTACTTCCCTATAAGCATTCCCAGTATAATGATATATTTTGCTGCATTGTGGTTAGCACAATGGGCATTATTTAATCAATATTGTAGAATAGTTATTATCATTTGTTGTCTTGTGGCAAAAACTTCTGAGAGTCTTCTTCGGCAGCTTGACTCTGCTGACTGCCTTGTATTGGAGGTAGTGGTCAATGTGTGAATAATACCAAGATTGTTAGGTTGGTGTATACCTGTTGTATGTGACCGCTAGCACTTTCTAGAGTTTACTTACTACCTGATGGTACTGTTGCACCTGTCTGTGAGGTATGTTGCCTGTTGTGATCCAGGAATTATGAATATTATACACATTGTTCATTTTGGGGACTGTACTTGGTTTCTGACATGATAGTATACTGCCTTCAGAGTTGTACCTTGTCAGACTGCAGTAAATGGTGTATTTGTAGAAAGAGCAGGAGCTACACAAATAAGCCACAAATGCTTTGCACTCCCAATGCATATAATACATTAAACTTGTACATGCAGCTACTGTCATTACAGTTATTGGCAACAAGTATATTTTTGGTGTGATTACTTCTCCTAGTGGATAATTATCATGGGTTGTCTTCTTTTCACAGATACCTAATAATGACTAAAAGCATACCCTGACATTTGTAGACACACACCCTTGATGTTAATGTACTGCCTCCACATAATATGTATCTTGCAGGATTTCCACCTAAGTATATTTCTCATGACATGTCCCACCTCTCCTGTGTACTTACATCTCATCTGTCATAGTTATGCATCTGCACCATTGAATGTCACCATAATCTTCAGGTAATATGTTTTTCAAGTGACAGTCCTGCTTCAGAGTCAGGTCCTTGCAGATTGCACCACTTACTGATTTGGGATATGCAAACTATCCCATTTGCTACCCTTCCCAACATGCATGTTGCTTGCACATCTGTTATTGTTTCAACTATCATCACCTGCTGGGTATTATATATTTTGGTGTTCATTATTTTTCTTAACTGGTCCACAGTTTTATGTGTGTAGTTTCCCATTACCCCTGCATTTTAACTTCAGTGCATACAAGGCATGGGAATTTGTATACTTATATTAACTGCATGTCTCTTTACATACCACAACTGATTCATTTGAAACATGTAATGCCTGTTTTTTTATGTCCCAGTGTACCTGACAATGCTACTGAATTTCCTACAGTCTACCACCTACATTGAATGCAATATGCTGCTGTATCATTTTAAATTGTCCACTGGTATCATGTCTTACTGTTTCTGATTTTCAGGGGCTTCCCTGAGTTTGACTGCAATTTTTATCTCTGTCTCTATTAATCCCTTGCAAAAATGTATGACCTTGGGAGAAAGGTGGTGAATTTTACTTAAGTAAACAATGACACTAATTAGAAGTGTAAACTTTGTTCACTTCTGAAAATGTATATTATTTCACACTTTCTTATTCTGTCAACATCTCGAGTTAATAGTGCTAACATTTTAATAAATATTCCTGATTATCCATGAGCATTTCTGGATTTTTCCCTGAAGCTGCTTAGGTTTGTCCCTGATTTAGTTCAGAAGAATGACTGTTATTTGTTAGGCTTCCCCTGCCTTTCATGTATTTCAAGTTGCTCCATCTAGTGTTGCGTCGTTCATACATATCCACTGACTGAGTTTGGACTTGTTTACAGTCCTATGTTTACATTGTTTACAACAGCCCTGCTGCACCTCAGTGTGGCCATGCACATATGTTCTGGCCATAAGTAGGTGCTGCTTGATGTGCAGTGCAGCTTGGAGTCTTGTATATTCAATTAGCACTGCTGCTCATCGCACACAGATTGCTGATCATGTTAACTTCTGTGTGGCATGTATGAGCTATTAATGAATCCACAGGCTTATCCTGATTCATAATTTGGACAATCTACATTGTATTTATTTAAAATTATATTTTGTACCAAAATTGTTTGCATAATCTTTACTACTTATGTAAGCTATAATTGTGTACTGTGACCTGATCTCAAATGTATAATTGTACCCGGGTCCATTGACTAGCTCACCTACTGAGCTATCAAATGGTAATTAAATAAATAACTAAATGAATACATGAATAGCTCGGCTTTCCATGCTGGGCTAACGAAGACTGTTTGATTACATCAACTCCATCTTGGAGATACTGATATTACTAGGATCACACGCTCCAAAACTCTCAACTTACAATGTAACATAAATAGGATTCATTAGAGGGACAGATGCTTTACCTAAAGCTTTCATTACCTGTGGAATGTTCTTGGAGATATATCTTCATTGTCCAAAGAATTCATTACCTGTGAAACAAACTCCCCTTGCACAATAAATGTTTTAACAACTTAGTCTCTTTCATCAAGTTGCATCTTGATGATTGGATGAGTTTACATAAATTTATTACAATAATTAGGAATATGACATATACCAAGAAGACAGGTACATGTACTGGTAGTATTTCTTAAGGGGCACATATAATCTATAATTAGTTGTTCAGACTGCCTGTATATTACCAATGAAATGGATTCATTTTGACGCAATGAAGTTAGTTTGGTGAACAGTATTCATTCATTTCGCATTCACTGAAATTACTTTTGCTGACCTGACATACTCCCCTGTCAGTTTATGAGCTTATAAATAAATAAATATTCTACTTATATTCTTGGCTAAAAGCCTTCATACCTGTTTTCCTACCTCCAGTATAAATAGAGTTATCCCAGTGTCTGCAGCCACCTCTGCTTGGCCACATTTTCTCGGTGCCTCAACAGGCATGTCATCTGTTGTCCTTCTCTGCAGTTACAGTGGACTTATAATCTCAAGGTCAAGGCTAGTTCATAAGTTCATAGGTTTGGTGACAATTCTGAAAGTTTATTAGCCATCAAGAAAATGGATGACCTAGACCCTGTGTTAGAACTGGCAGGTATGCATGTGGTTATCCATTTCCTTCCTGGAGATATAATTTAAAGTCCCCCTCTCTATTAAACTCAGCCTCTTATTTCAAGGGTGTGGAAATCTTTGAGAGATGAACATTTCACTGCTCATATTAATTTTTATAGAAGCTAAGTATCCCTTGAATCCATGACTAAGCAAAGTATTTCAAATATCAGGGATTCCTTTAATGCTCTGTATGCCAAACACAAATCTCCTCTAATGAAGCAACATCCTGCTCAGTGACAGAGTTGCTGCAGTCATTCACAATAAGTCAAGCCTTTAAACTCTTCAATTCTTTTTTGAAAGGAAGCATTTTACCTTCTCAATTTGCATCAGATGTCATGTAAATAGGTTACAGGCAGACTACAATATTCCAAATTGGTGTGATAAGATCTTTGAAAATGGGGACAATTATTTCTCTTATATGGTTGTCAACTCATGGTTGTCAACTCCAAGGAAGATCGAGTGATCACCTCTGTATACCTGGTGGGCATTAGTGAGTTTATAGGTAGCAAATGAAAGGTCATCTATAAGGACACACACAGATGTCTTGTACTATTTGTCAACCAATAAATAGTATGTAAAGTGGGTGGGAGCCTGCACGTAAGAATGCTACATTTTTTTGACATTGAAGGCAAAACAATTTTATTGCACCATTCATGTGCAATGTTAAACGGTGTTCTAAAGGAGATTGTGTCAGTGATGGTTGAGGACAATGCTCTGAAGGTTTCATTCATCTATACAGCTGATTATCCAGATACTGAAATCATTTTTATGATATATGAAAAAAGATGCCAAAAGGGTGGACCCTGGACAGAAACTTGATTTTCTCCACTGGTGGCAAGACATGATGAGGGCAGGAGTCTTGCAATTTTTTTTTCCTTTTGTGTATAACCAGGTTACTTTTGGTGACCTAAGTTATTATGACTTCATTTACCATTGGATCCCTGAATGTATTGCATGTTTTCATCATGAGGGTATAAGTCTGAACATTTTTGCCAGATCAAGGTAAGCTGTACGGACAGAAAATCCCTTGGCCTTGGCAACAGTCATGCTCTCAAAAAATGAGGTTAAGCATGCAAGATCTGACTTTGGCAAAGCCATACTCATTGAGGTCAGAGTGAAGGAGTGGTGAGACAATGATCACTAGAGTCTGTGGTAGAGCCTACCTTGTGGATTGGGAGTACAATACGCTGTTTTCAGATTGGTACACAGGCAGTGTTTAATGCTTGATTAAGAATATGTATAGAATGGTATTTTAGACTACTTTAGATTGCACAAATTGTGTTTCCTGCTATTTGTAATATTTCTAAGGGGAGAGATAAACATTTTAAATATAATTCTGGTGTAATCATGTTTTGGAAGGGAAGATGAAATATGTTCTCCTTTGTGGATTTAAATTATTTCTATATCGCTATGCTTGTATGTTAGCTATATGTGTTAGCTCTATATTTCTGATGACACCAATTTGTTATAGTGCACTACATTTTTATATCTTCCCCTTCATTCTCTGCATGTGGCTTTATGTGGCCCTATTAATGAGTAAAAATCTGAGCCAGAATACATTATCAAAATCTCCTACAGTTTCATATGGGAAGGCTAAAAATCCAAACATTGTTCTGTGTAAGATCAAACAGAAAATGTCAAATATACATGTAGGAGTGCTAACCCTATTAAAAACTCCATATCCTCCATTGTTAGTGTAATAAACAACTGTTAAACAGCTGTCATGACATCAAGGGAAAACATTCTGCTATGGTGCTGTTCTTTTCTTTGTGATTACACCGTTCACTCCATAATCTGTTCTATCTAATTCCAGACCAAGTTTCTACATCTTTCAATCTTGCCATGTGCAGACACTTCGCTTGTAGTTTGGCTGTAGCCTCTAACACTGTCCCAAAGCAGTGCCAAGCAGAATCATGCTGAACTACTTAGTTCTGCTTCTTGCTTTTAAACTTGGCTGTTAATGTGAACCATACCTTTTATCTGGCAGCCAGGAAATCTCCTTCACTAGCTCCATATTTGGAAAGTCGTTATTTGAACGCATGATAGGAGTGACTCAGATGGATTCTTGCCTCTGTAGCAGCAGTATAGCTATTAGTTCTTTTCTACTCCTTCTTTCCTAAGTAACTTGGTGTGTATGTGGACTTCAGTGATATCAGTGCAATAGGCACTGCAGTTACAATGATCAGAGCATCAGTCTGGACTTTGTAGTCACCGCAACCAGTCAACTCCTCATTACAGAAACAGAATTATGATGGTTCTCAGCTATTTCCTTGTGTTGCCACTAGAGGTTAATGCAGTGTTAGAAGAATATGCTCCTTTACCAGCTTTCACTAGCATGCTCCTTTACCAGCTTTCACTAGCATCTGAGCTGATATGAATCATTATAGAGTGAATGCTGCAACCCCCTCATCCTTCGTGTAAAGGTACATGTGCTCTGTTGAGTGCCAGTTGTATTCTGGGAGATGTATTCTACATGATTTTCTTATGCTGGAAACTAGTTAACTAGGAGACAGGAATATCACAGTGATGCACCAGTACCTCTTCATTTTTCTGGCACTACAGATATGACAAGGTCCAGCAGCTGCTACCAGTCCGTGAGGTGTAATGGATGACAATAATACTCTAAATCATCCACCACAGTGTGCAGCATTTCCTTCACCTTACATTAGCACCTCTGTTTATTGGGTGTCACCTGGGAAAAGCCGAAAGAAGACTACTACTAATGCAAATCAATATGTCTCCATATCCTCCTTGCACTCACTCTTTTAGGTTACTAAGCATCGGTAATTTGATATAACATGCATCACTACCTTCTCCTTGCATTATATTTTCTTTGATCTAGCACCTGTAGACTACACACTGGCAATAATATCATAACAGTATGCACTGCTAACTTCTTCTTACCTTATTAGATCTATTTTACCAGCTATAACTAATACAAAACAGTATGTGCCCATATACCCTCTACTCACTGGTTAATGTAGGTCACATTGTGACAACAAAGTGATACAGGATGCATCACTAATTTTTCCTTCCATGTAATTTACTGGGTCACAGTAGTATGTTACAGTATGCACTACTACCTCTGTCTTGCAATAATACCTGTAAATTACCAGGTGACAGTCATGTGACTATTCTGTTCTTCCACTGGATTTTGTATGTTACAGTAATGCGATATGATATGCATCAGTACCTCCTCCATTCAGTAACACCTTAGCCTTTTTTGGTAATGTAAATTAGCAAACATCAGCAATATATGACAGTATGCATAAAGTACAGTTTTGTACCTACCATAAATGTAGATGTCCGAGTGTCTTCACTGCTGCAGTCATTACACTTGGGTTATCCTGCCGTCAGGTGGGCCCACAGTCAGCCAGAGTTCCAAAGTCTTGGTCCTGCGTCGGTTGCTGTCGCCTCCTCCCTGACATCAGTGCGTCAGGGGTATATAAGATGCAGCCAATGCCATTTTTTTCAGTTTTTCTTGCCCCAGATGTCAGTTGCCCCCAAAATTGGTAGGCAATATATATTGCTAATAAACCATACAATAAGGTAAAAATAAAACCTTCAGTAACCAGCAAATACACCACATAGGTAGTATAGGTTGAAAAGTATAGATAAGTCTCAGCTAAGAAAGAGGGGATGGCGGGTGGGTAACCTGGACTGCAGCAGTGAAGACACTCGAACATCTACTTTTATGGTAGGTACAAAACTGTACTATGTTCATCGTGTTTCACTGCTGCAGTCATTACACTTGGGTTGAATCCCAAAGCTGAGCTAGGGTGGCTTGTTCTATAGAGGATTTGGTGTGGCTATGAGGCCCTGCAGCACTGCAGTGGCAAAGCCAGCTCTGGATCTAGAATAAAGAGGCAAATGGTGATGCTTGGTAAAGGTGTGCACTGAACTCCAAGTTGCAGCTTCCAAGATATCTTTGGTAGGTACTCCTCTAAGGTAGGCAGTAGAAGTGGCAGTTGCCCTGGTGGAATGTGGTCTAATGTTAGATAGTACAGGTTTGCCATGTTGCGTGTAGCAGAACCGGATACTGTGTCCTATCCACTTTGAAATGGTCTGCTTTGAAATAGCCTTTCCCTGTGATCCTGCAGCATATGCTACAAACAATTGCTCAGTTTTTTCTGAATGCTTTTGCTTTGTCCAAGTAGAAATGTAATTGTCTGTGTATGTCCAAGGAATGCAGAAGTCTCTCCCCTTTATTCTGGGGATTTGGATAAAAGGTAGGCAAGTGAATAGTTTGGTTAAGAGCCACACTGGATACCACCTTAGGCATAAAGGTAGGGTTTGTTCTTAAAGAAACTCTGTCTTGATGAAAAATGATGAAAGAATCTACTGCCATTAGTGCCTGTAACTCTGAGACTCTTCGTGCTGAGGTTATTGCCAGAAGCAGAGCAGTTTTCCATGATACATCTTTTAATTCTGCTGAATTGGCTGGCTCAAAAGGAGGTAAAGTGAGTTTTTCCAAGACAAAATTGAGGTCCCAAGTAGGTGTTGGTGTTCTCCGGGGCGGTCTTATGTTTTTAGCCCCTCTGAGGTACTGCTTTAGCAATGGATGAGAGAAAATAGGAGGGTCTGTTTTGTAATGAGCCGAGATGGCAGAGGCGTGGATCTTAATGGATGAGAAGGATAGTCCTTTGTCCAGCATCTCAGTTAAGTATTGTAGTATCTGAGGAATGTTTGGGACAAGAGGGTCAAAGCTTTGAGCCTGGTTCCAGGCACAGAATCTCTTCCACTTTTCTGAATAAGATTTCCTGGTGCTAGGCCTCCTTGCCTCCAAAATGACATCCATAACAGCTTTAGAGAGAGGTGTTGTCTGTTTGACTAATGAATCTGCCATGCAGCCAGGTTTAAGGTTTTGAGCTGACTGTGCAGGATCTGATTGTTTTGTTGCGTCAAAAGGTGTGGAACTTGAGGTAAAATCCATGGTGGTCCTTGAGCTAAGTTCTTTAAGAGTGGGTACCAGTGCTGGCGTGGCCAGTCTTGAGCAATCAGGATCATCTGTGGTTTTTCTTGTCTGGCTTTTAGGAGTACCTCTGAAAGGAGAGGCAGTGGTGGGAAAGCATAAACTTTTAGGTTTTTCCAGCTGAACGAAAGAGCATCCACTTTCCATGCTTGTGTGTGATAAGTCCTTGTGCAGAATTTTTGTAGTTAGCAATAAAGTGTGGAGGCAAAAAGATCTATGTCTGGGCACCCCCATTTTTGCGTTATCATGCTGAAGACTTGTGGATTTAGTTTCCACTCATGAGGATCCATGATGTTTCTGCTTAAGTCGTCTGCCAGAGTATTTTTCTTTCCTGGCAGGAATTGTGCTTGCAGATGAACTTGATAAGTTAGACCTGTGTTCCACAAGGTCATGGCTTGTCTGCATAGGGGGTAAGAATGAGTGCCCCTTTGCTTGTTTATGTACCACATTACTGTGGTGTTGTCTGTCTTTAATAATAATTGTCCTGGATGCAGAAAGTCCTTGAAAGCTGTTAGGGCATTTTGTACAACCAACATCTCTTTTTGATTGATGTGAAGATGCATTTGGTCTGTGGTCCACTTGCCCTGAATGCATTTTCCTGCCATGTGTGCTCCCCAGGAGTAATCCGAAGCATCTGTTGTTAAAGTCTGCCTGGCTGTGGGTAGAGTGAAAGGCTAACCCTTGTTGATGTGACATGCCTGTGCCCACCACTGAAACTCCTGTTGTAGGCAGGGAATTAGTGGTATTACTGTTTACAAACTGTGAGAGTGTTGAGTCCAAACACTTTTTAGGTACCGTTGTAATTTCCTCATATGCAGTCTGGCATATGGAATTAGTAGTATGCAGGATGCCATGAATCCCAAGGCCTGCAGACTTTTTCTTGCAGGGAGTTGGGACTTTGTTGCCATCAATTGAAAATACTGAGTCAGTTGTCCTTGTTTGTCTGGCATGAGATAAGCCCTCTGGGCCGTTGTATTTAAGCTGGCACCCAGGAATATTATCTCTTGTGAGGGCACTAGTTTTGACTTCTTTTTGTTTACTGTGTACCCTAGGCAAATTAGCAACCTTTTTACAAATGCCAGATGCTTTAGAAGAATGTCCTTGCTCTCTGCTTGAATAAGGCAGTCATCCAGGTATGGATATATTTGAATTCCCTTTTGTCTGCAAAATGCAATTACTGGTACCAGGCACTTTGTGAAGACCCTGGGCACAGTAGATAAGCCAAAGGGCAGTGCAGAGAATTGGCAGTGCATTGAACCAGCTATAAATCTGAGGTATATTCTGCAATTTTGTCTGATAGGGACATGCAGGTATGCCTCTTTGAGGTCCAAAGGAACAAGCCAAGCCTTCTTGCCCAACATGGGAAGTAGCTGCTGTAGTGTCAACATCTTGAATTTTGGAACATCCAGGTAAGTATTTAGAGTAGAAAGGTCTAATATGGGTCTCCAGGCTTTGTCCTTTATGGGGACCAGGAAGAGTCTTGAGTAAAATCCTTGCCCTTGTTCCTGCTGTGGTACTTTTTGAATAGCTCTCATGTCCATGAGGGCTGTAATTTGCTTTTGTGCCTCTGCCCATTGATTTTGTGGCAGGTCTGACATTCCTTTTAGCCTTGGTAATGTGTGAAAGTGGAACCTGTAACCTTGAGACACAATATTCAGAACCCATTTGTCTTGGGTGATTGTTTGCCAATTTTGTAAAAAAAGTGCTAGTTTCCCCCCTAAGGGAGCTGCCAAAAGGGAAGAGCTTGGCATTGGAAGGGAGAAGTCATTGGGACTGTTTCCTGTAAGGTTGTGACTTGTCCTCACCTCCTTTTGGGGTTGAAGCACCCCACTGTCTTGGTCTGTAAGAGCCTTGGGGCTGAGATCTGCCTCTTGGGCATCTGTATCTGCCTCTTTGTGGCCTGTCTGACAGTGGAAAGGACCAATTCTTTGTAGGCCAATTTCTGCTAAATCGAGGTGGATGTACCTGTAAGAAATCCTTTACTGTTTGCATAGATTCTGTCTTATCTTCCATTTTCTTTAATACCTCCTCTGCCTTAACACCAAATAAAATATCTTGCTGTAAAGGAGCATCCAATAATTTTGCCTTAACATGATCTGGTAAACTTTGTTCTTTTAACCAAGCATGCCTTCGAATCACAGATTCTGTAACTGCTGCTCTACAAGAAGCCTCTAATGAATCAAAACCACATTGCAAAGTATGTTTTCCCACTTGTTCAGCTGCATGCAATAAATCCTGCATTTCCTTGTAGTCAGGATGTTCTGCACTAGTACTCATTTTCTGTTTTAATTGAGACATTAAGTATTGTTGGTATTTAAGCATGTGAGACTGGCAATTTAAAGCCCTTACAGCTAAAGTTGCAGAAGTGTAAACTTTCTTCCCCCATATGTCTAATGCTCTAGAATCCCTATCAGAGGGAACTGGATTTCTAGCCGTGGAAGCCTTTACCCCTTTGGGACCCTGGGAAATAGTTTCTGGGTCAGCAGCAGGGTTTTTATAAAGAAATTTGTGAGAGTCAGGGACTCTGTAGTACCTGTCTGGCTTGACTGGAGCAGGTGGTAAAGAATCAGGATTTAAACTGGATTCAGAGAACACATCATCCACAATATCCAACACTGGCGGAATAGCAAGGGGCCTGTGCTGAGGCAATAAAAGAAAGTCTCTGAGCCTTTTCTTGGATTCAGAATAATCCTGGCCCTCCCAATGGAAATGCTCCCTCATGGTATGTAAAGTTTCCCCAAAAGAATAATCCTCAGGAGGAGAGGCTGAAGGAATTGATTCTTCAGCATTAGAGTCCTCATAGGGAGGTAAAGAGTATCCCTGGTCTGAAGAGGAATCAGAATATATAGAAATCTGGTCAGAGGAATCATAGTCTGTATCCTGCCTAGGCCTTTTATCAGGAGGGGGATGGGAACCCCTGATCAGAGTAATTAAGTCTTCGGCCATTTTGAGCATCTGTTTTTTAGGCATGGAGGCCTGTCCAGGTGAATGCTGTACTTGCTTCTTTGTCTTTAATGGAGTTTTAGACTTGGCTGTAGTTTTAATGGTAAGTTGAGAAGGTCTGAAAACACCCTCAGAAGCCGATGCCTGCTCAGCGGCTCCAGACCCATCTGAAGGGTTAGTCTTTATAGACCCAACACCTTGAGTATCCAGAGGCCTAGGTACCTCCACGTGGGAGTCGGTAGCGGCCTGTGGCTCTGAGGTAGCGGGTGTCAGGGGCTGCGAAAGTGCCTCACTGAGAACCGGCGAACCGGTGACTGGCCTAGAAGAGGCTTCGTTGTCAGTTTTGGACCTCGGATGCCTGTCCTTATCCTTGTCTCTGCATTTTTTGTGCATTCCGGTCGTCGGTTGTTCCGATGGCATGGTATAATTAAATGTTCAGCCAAAGTAATGGCGAGCAAAATCAAACCAGTGTTTAATAGTGCGTTTGTTAAATCTAGCACAAAACTGACAACTAGTGACATAGTGATCTGGGCCTAGGTATGGAATACAGTAAGACTGTAAATCCTTATGAGGTATTTGCTTCCCACAAGAAATACAATTATTAACTTTTACTGACATCGGTCTGAGGCAAGAAAAAGTTTCCCCAATGGGGTACTTAGCTTTATTGAAGACTTCGGTTCTGAAAATCGAATTTGATATCTCAGGAGTCGGCCGACTGGCACTTGCGAACTTTTGTTTGCTTCGGGCACCACGCGGCAAGAAAGACTGAAGAAAATGTCATCAGCTGCATCTTATATACCCCTGACGCACTGACGTCAGGGAGGAGGCGACAGCGACCGATGCCGGACCAAGACTTTGGAACTCTGGCCAACTGCGGGCCTGCCTGATGGCAGGATAACCCAAGTGTAATGACTGCAGCAGTGAAACACGATGAACATCTACCTCTTCCTTTCACCTCCATCTGTCATTTACCAAGTGGCAGTATTATAGCACAGTATCTCTCACAGACCTTCTCCTTGCATTTGCACCACACATACATTACCGTAGTCATAGTAGAAGTACAGTAAAGGATTCATGCTGTTTTCCTTGCATTAGCATCTTCACTTAGTTAGCAGCTCTGCAGTCTCTCAGGTCTTTTCCACCAACTAACAAGGGTAGATGCCAGAGTAACAACAACAAAACAGAGTAAATTCTCTTGTCTTCACTTAGTTTCTGCCTTGCTTGTAACTGGGCCCCCTATCTTGTGGGAGTAAATTCTACAGCTATGCACCCTTTACGATCCATAAAGTACAGCAACCATTGGAATGAGATTGTTCCCTCAGCTGACCCAAGCCAGCTCAGATATTCTAAATCTCAGCTAAATAATTTCGTCATTACATAAATGGGCTAGAATTATTTTTGTAATTTTTTCCTTTGCAAGCACAGTAATTTCAAAATATAGCACATTCTGGCCACTAGTAGCATTAGCTTTGATATTCACTTAAGCTAGAACCTTATTAATGATATTCAGTACAAAGCGCACTAAAATCATACATAAAAGCACACCGACTATTAATTTTAGTAATAGCTGGTCACACACTAAACACCTTTCCAGCAACAATTAGCATTTCTCCATCTTATGTCTCTTTGAATATTGCATTCAACTAATTTAAGGGGCTCAGGAGAGACAGTTTCACAGTTCAAAGGAGAACATAATGAAATAATTATATCTGCACCTACACATGACAATATTAAGATGCGGCACAGCAAGGCATAATCTGAAGTGATAGCCCTTCTGAAGACATTCTGAAAAGCATGAATTTATCCATTAATGGATTTGTCATAAATGACACTATCATGACTTGTAATGCTTTACTTACATTAAAGTTGTGGAACGCAGCAAAAATAAATTGGTATGTTGCTATTACAGGCACTCAGAAAGGATGCAAACGTGTTGTGCATAGTTTACAAGTGATTTGCATTGCTAAAAATAAAGGAATGTAATATAATCACCACTAACATTAGTTTGGCAACACTTATGAAATTAATGTTAGTTTAGAAACAATTATGAAAATGCTATTGTGCCTTGATATGTTTGTATTTACTACAGACTGCATCTGATAGATTGTTAAAAGTTTTGTATACAGGGCATGCTAATATACTTCTCTACCATTACCTGTAAAAAATTACCATCACGCAATATTAAGTCAAGAGTCAGTGACTTCTGAGTCTTCACAATTTATGCCATAAACATACTTAACAGATAAAAATAAAGGTTTCCAGTGTCTACTATGCTCAGAGTGGTTGGAGTTCAGTACTCGTGAAGCCAGAACACTGAACATGTACAGAGCTCAGGTATCCATTGTGTCATTCCCTAGACAGATAAATAACATAGTTCAATTTTATGTGGGCAGAAGTACCCCTTACCAGGTCCAGGTGATTTATCATCGAATGATAAGGATGCGTTATCTTCATAAACTACACAAGCAGTCATCAGTTATCAGTCACTGGACAGTGCTATATAAAGAGGGACACAAGAAAAACCTGCATTATGTTATTAATATATAATTTAACTATTTCCATGTATTCATCAAAATTGTACAGCTAAGGGGTTCCACTGTCAGTGGAGTCCATTGGAAACAATTCCAAGAAATTAAACAACAAAAAAATAATAATTCTTAGTATGCATTTTGCAGTTAAATAATGCACAATACATAATTCAACTAACGTACATAGTATAACACTAAACATAGTGACGTAATACATGAAAATATGTATATATGACAAATGAAGTAAACATTCTAAAGCAAGTATTATTTATTATTTATTTTACATTTGTTGACCGGGAAAGTCCGACTGGACACAGATCCATTTTCAGCGAAGACACAGGGAGAAAAGCTCCAAAAACAGTCCTTACATTCAAGAAATATTCTATACTTAAATGGTTATAAACATGTCATAATCATACAGAAAGATCAAAAGCTCCCAAAACTTGCATGCAAGAAATATTCAGTATCTGAATAACAGCTATAAACATCTCATAATCATGTAGTAATTGCAAAATACATAGTTATAGATATCAAGTAACAATAAATAATGAACAATATGCATGAATTAGTCAGCATATCATAGACAGCTGTATATAGATTTTTTGAGGGAACAGTGAAGTTTGCCTAAGGTGATGGTAGGAGTTATATATTTTGTAGTGTAATTATGTTGGGATATAATATTTTCTGGGCAAACATTAAGCTATGAAATCTAATTTAAATTATTGTGCTAGATTGGGGGCAGGAATTAACCTGGGGAGTATCATGGCCACAGCCAGTTGTCTAGGTAGTGGGTTTTCAGGAGTTGTTTAAATTTCCTAGTAGATACAGTGGAGGTTATTTGGCTTGGTAGGGAGTTCCAAGTCCTAGCAATGGTGCAGGCAAAATGAGATTTCCCAGCATCATTTTTCTGTTTGATGCTTTGTATGAGATTCTGGCTACAGGATCTTAAAGGTCTTAT
Source organism: Protopterus annectens (assembly GCF_019279795.1). Lineage (NCBI taxonomy): Eukaryota > Metazoa > Chordata > Ceratodontiformes > Protopteridae > Protopterus > Protopterus annectens. The sequence continues at coordinate 711,290,079 of NC_056746.1, forward strand.
GGGAATGTGAGGCTGAATTAGACCCTGGAGAGCAAAGGTGTTTTCAGGAAGATAATAGAGCGTGTGTGCTAAGAGATGGTTGAGTAGAAGTAGATGAGGCAGCTCAAGCCAGATGAGCTGCTTCAGGGCAAGACAGTGGTGAGACCTGTATGAGGCTTCAGCTGCAAACTTGGCAATCTTGTTATAACAAGATTCCATTTTGCTTAGGTCCATCTGGGATAGATTTGTTAGGAGAAGGGAGGCGTAGAGAAGGATGGGCAAGAGATGAGTCCTGGCAATGGTTATTTTGGTTTGCTTGGTCATACATTGTTTATTGCTGTAGAGGAGTCCTAGTTTTTTTATTTACCTTCTTGATGGTTTGGGCTATATGGGTGTCAAATTTTAGGTTATTGTCTATTTCAATGGCTGACAGTTTTGTGTAAGTAGTGGGAGTGATTTGGATGGTATCCTTAGAGTTAATGATGAAATTGTTGTTTAGAGGAGGGGATTGACTGGGGCTAAAAAGAAGAAGTTTTGTTTTTTGGGGATTAAGAATCAGTTTGATGTTGATGAACCAGGTTTCAGCTAGAGTAAAGTTATTTTGAGTCAAGGTTTGTAGCTTTTTTAAGGTAAGGGTGACACAGACAAGGGTTGTGTCATCTGCATATTGTACTACAGAGGCAGTGAGTGAGGAAGATGAGATTTGATTGGTAAATAATGAGAAGAGCATTGTGCCTAGGATAGACCCTTGTGGGACCCATTTGAATACTTGGAGTAGGGGGGACAGCTGGTCTTGACAAAGAACAACTTGATGACGGTCTGATAAGTAGCTTGTGAACCAAGATATGGAGGATGAGCATAAGTTTAGGTTAGAAAGAGTTTCAAGAAGAAGACTGTGTTTTTACCATGTCAAAAGCTTTTGACAGGTCTAAGAATATGGAGGAATAGTCCCTTGTTTCTATAGTTGTTGACTATATTGGTGAAAGATAATAGTGCTGTGGTGCTGCTATGGGAGGGTCTAAAGCTGTGCTGGGTTTTGGAAAGTAGATTATTTTGAAGGAGGTACTGGAGTAGTTGGGAATGAACAACTCTTTCTAATATTTTGGATAAAGGTGATAGGATTCCTATAGTTGATAGGTGATAGTTGTTGAGTTCTAAGGAGTTACCTCCTTTATGTAGAGGAATAATGTGTGATGTTTTCCACAAGGTGGGTACCTTACATTCTGCTAATGATCTAATTATAAGTATGGACACTGTGTAAGCTATTGCCTCTCCTGCTATTTGAAGGAAATCTGCAGGTAGGTTATCACCTGCTAGTGTGGTATGGTTGAGTTTGTTTAGGAGTTTAGAAATTAATTTAGGGGGTACTGGTTTTAGGGAAAAGTTAGAGGTGTTGTTATTTTGGCTTGTATTTGGGGGTGGAGGGGTTTTATTGTTGTGGGGCTAGTAATACTATTTTGAGTTTTATCAAGGGTTTGAACTGTCTCGATAAAGAATTTGTTAAACTGAGTGGGAATGTTGCTGTGGTCATTTGGTAGCACTGGGGTTGGAGTGGAGGCCTTTCCTGGGTGCATTATACTGTTTATTGTTGCTGAGAATTTTCTTGGGTTATGGGCATGTTTTTCTTGCATGGTTTTATAGTAATTAATTTTATCAAGTTTAACCTGTCTTTTGGCCTTGTTGTGGAGTTCAAGGTACATTTGTCTTAGGTTAGCAGTTTTGTTTTTATGAAACTGGATCCAAGCTTTGTCCCTTTCTTTCATGGTAGTTTTAGTATTTTTAGTTAGCCATGAGGCATAATTTGTTTTCAGTCTTATGGTGCAGGTGGGAGCATGATGGTTTAGAATGTTTAGGAATGTAGAGTTAACGTATTTTACGGATTTGTCTAGAGGTAGTAGTTTTAGGGGATTCCAATTGCTGCTTTTTAGTGCATTAATGAAGTTAGTGGTTATAAAGTTCTTTTTATTACGGATGACTCTGAGGATGGGTTGGTTGAAGTAATGTAGTCTTGTCCTAATTAGATCAGTTGGTTGATGGTCACTTATACTATCAGGCACACATTCAGACTGCTGCGCTAGAGTTGGGTTAGATAACAGTATCCAGTCTAGGATGGATTTGCGTTTGGATGTTTTGTCAGTTCTAGTTGGGGTAGATATTATTTGTGTGACTCCATGCAGGTTGATGTGGGCAATTGGGTTTTGGTTGGAGCAGTTAAGCCAGTCAATATTAAAGTCACCTAATAGCATGGTTTTGTGTGGTAGGGAGGTAGAGATCCAATTTAGTAGGGTTTCCATATTAGTAATGTCATTACCTGGTGGGATGTAGCCTCCTGCAATAATTATATTTTTATTATTGTTAAGTTTTAGTTTAACAATGATTAGTTTTATGCCTTTGAACTCTTGGTTGTTGTAATCTAATTGTTCTATGGTGAGGTGATTTTGAAATAATATTGCAATGCCACCTCCTTTTTTTCTTGTCTGTCTTTCCATATAATATTATAGCCTGGCAGTGTAGTCTCATTATTATGGTGTTGTGGTTTAAGCCAAGTTTCAGTTTGTACTGCTATTACAGGTTGATATAGTGCTAGTAGGGCATGAAGGTCTTGAATTTTGTTAGTTATACTTCTTGTATTTATGTTAAGTAGCAGTAGAGATGAGGTCGGCCTATGGTAGAGGGGGTTTTGTTGAGTAGAGTTAGTATTAGTGGTTGTAATGGGACCTGGATTGGGGTGTATATCACCACAGCAGGTGAGAATTTGGAGTAGATAAAGATAGAATGTTGATAGTTTATATACTAAATTAGCTTGTCTAGCAGAGGAGTAGGGGTTGGGTTTGATTGTTAGTTTATTTTGTAAGTAAGAGAAGGGTTGGTAGGAGTTAAGGTCTCTGGGTGAGATAGGGAAGTTTTTTAGTTTTAATGTAGTGGGAATAGCTTCAGTTTGCCATTGGGGTGGGTTATCAATTTGGAGTTGGGTGTGGTAGGAGGAGAGGAGGGAGAGTATGATAAGAGTGAATAATGTTAATAAGTGGAGTACTGCTTTAGGTAGTTGGGATAGTTGTGATGAGTTCATCCTGTCTAGTTTTAGATAGATTGTGGTGTGAACTAGTCTGATTTCTATGACTATGCGGGTAAGGTGTTTTAGTTAGGTGAAAGTGAGAATGGTGTGGTGGAGTGTGTTACTATGGGAATGGTATATGTGGTGTAATAGGTTAATTGGGAGATTGGGAATTTGCGATTGGGTGTGGTCTGTAAGTATAAATGTAATTGATGTGGTGGTGGGTGGGAATGGGGGTAGGGTAGAGGAGCGAAGCTAGTAACAGTAATGAGTAATGACTTATATAGTTAAGTTGGTGGATATGTCCTACAGTTCCACAAAATTAGTATGCAAAAAAAAAACAAATATAGGCACACTGCATATCCAAACTATGGTACTCTATTCTAAATTCAAACAGAGCTATATCCAGCTCCATGTATTTAAGTCCTCTATAAAAGAATTTCTCTCTAACTCATGACTATGCCCATGCATCTCACCTCTATGATCTATATTAACAAGTTCTTTACATTCTTACTACCATAACCTACTATCTATCTATACCTTGCAATGGGACTACATTAGATAAATGAAAGTTTATCTAAACAAATTCTGCAATGATCAACAATTCAGGACCTCAAGATGGTTTTTGTGAGATCGCTTTACAGTGAAGACTGGAATATTTGCCCTTTCCTCACTGTAGTGCGATCTCAGAGTTGGAATATATATTTAGCAGGGGGTGTGGGGGGTGCAGCCCCCACAATTGTGAGTTCAAGGTCCAAGATTTTTGATCATTGCAGTGTTCATTTAGATAAACTTTCATTTGTCTAATATAGACCCCCTTGCAACACCTGACTTCACCCCGATCTTAATGTGGACTTATATATTTTTATTTTGATTTCCAAGCATAGTAGACTATACTTCTAATATTTTCTATATTATTATATACAGTTATGTATATATGCTTTTTTAATTACATCTGTACTAGTGTTTTATTTGATACTTATTCAACTCTTTGGCACTTTTCTCTCCAGGCCTTCACAGAAAATAGGTATTTATTACCCAGTCAGAGTTCCCAGTAAACACGTCAGTAAATAAATAAATGAAGTTTATATAACAAGAGCTATATATTGGTTACTTTGCAAGGCTATGAAGCACTCAGGTGATGTCACATTTGCATATTCAGTCATTAATAAAATGAGACCAGAAAGAATTTTGATGGCAGTGTATATTTGGTAGTTATTATCTTGAGAGGGATATATTTCCAGGTTTTACAAATGGAGGTGGAAGTACCTGAATCCCCAGATTTAGTGAAGGACATGGGAATATAAATCAGCTTGTGAGATGGTTGTCTAATGCTCTGTAAAAGACAGATATGGTATGCAGTTAATAACCATATATAGTGATGGGAAATTTGAGTTCATTACTGAAGAGGTATGTCAGAGTAAGGAAATGGTCATAGTCAAGTCAGCTGAGAACAAGCAGAGAAAGACAATGACAGGTATGGCTGTTGTGCCTAGAGGCAAAATCAGGTAATTCAACTATAAACTTTTTCAATATGTATGAAAATTATTAGTCTATGTTATGTTCTTCAAGAGGTAAGGGTAATACATGAGGAAGGGTGTAGGGAGGATGCACCTGTGAATACAGTAGCTTTATCAGTTATTAATGGTTTATTTAATTTAATAGTCATTATGAGTGAGTTGTCAATCCTATCCAACTTATTATGTGTTCAAGACATGGATGCCAAGAAATTCACCTCAATAACTTAGCCAGCACTGTCCGAATGGTAGTGCAATGCATTCTCTTTCATTTATACTTAACTTTCATGTCTCTCAACTTCACAGAATGTCCAAATTTTAGCCATAGAAATAATTATCATGGAGATGATCAATAGAGACATAGTAAACCTCCAGCCACTGGACCCAACCCAGTTTGGTTTCATCAAGTGAAGATCATGCCTACTCAACCTACTGGACTTATTTGAAAAGATCACCAAAGCAATGGGTGAGGGCAAAATCATTCACACTGCCTACCTTGACCTGACCAAGACATTTGACACAATACCCCAATCTGGCATTGTTGACAAACTCAAGAGTTTAGGTACAAACCCATATGTCACCCGGTGAATAGCCAACTGGCTCATAGACAGGACCCAAGAATTTAGAACTGGGGACTCCACCTCTACAAAGAGGCCAGTCACAAGTGGTGTCCCTCGGGGATCAGTCCTTGGACCGCTCCTTTTTGGCATTTACTTCTCAGAAGTCAATGCCAATGTCAGTCATCTCTGGCTGACTAAATTTGCATATGATTGAAAATTAGGAGCTGTCATTGAATCTCACACTGACACAAATGTTCTACAGAAGGGGCTGTCACAGACAAACAACTGATAGACTAAAATTAAATGCCAAGAAATGCATAATAGTATCCTTCGGGAAGTCATCCATCCCTGCTAACTATCATATTGACAACACACACCTTAGAGTTGACCCAGTAGTCTGGGACATAGGGACACATAGATGGTAATCTAGCCTTTGGCCATCACATGTTTGCAGTGGTGAGGAAATCATTCTATGTTGCGCTACTTATAAATATAGGCATGGCATCTAAGTCCAAGGAAGTCATTGTTCCACTGTACTCGGCATTCATCATACCTATCATTGAGTACAATGCCCCCTTTGGTATGTACATAACCAGGCATATCCAACAACTGGAACATCAACAGAGGTTCCTCACTAAAAGAATACAGAGTGTAAGTAACATGGCATATGCAGACCGACTCAAAGCCCTATCCCTGTATTCTGTCTTCTATAGGCTTTTGAGGAGAGATCTATGCCTAGCTTACAAGGCATTGTCAGACCCCACTCTGATGGACCTCCTGCATATCCACAAACCAAACAGCACCAGAATTATCTGTTCTAAAGACTTTAACCTTACCTGTAACCTGTAATATAAATGGGACCTGCCAGAGAGATAGGTATGTATCCCAGAAACTGCTGTGTCTTTGGAACAGCTCCTCATCCATGTGAAGCAGAGTTACTCCCTAACTCAATTCAAGTGCAACTTGGACAATTGGATAGGAAACTAGAAATTCATCCCTGGTTTGGCACCTATGTCTCTAATAGACATGTATCATGTGCATGATTCATCTCCCAGGCCCATGCTTACACTTATCAAGGGTATCAGAACTTGTCAGAGATTTGGGATGCATGGCTAGGCTTAAAAAGGCTCTTGTGGTCGTTAGCCTAGTAAACACTTGTGAGCCTATGAACCTATATTGTCTGCTCCTCATAAAGTCCATCATTTTCAGATAAATGACTGAGGACTGAATTCTCAAAATAATGAAATATTTTTAAATTTCAGAGTGTGTATCCTTCAGAAAATGCAACTAAATATACATCCTGTTATTCCAGTAACTTTCTAAGTTTACGATATGAAGTCAGGGACAGTCTGGACAGCAGGCAAAAATCTGGTCTTCTATCTTATGACATCTGTAAGAATTAGCACATGCTGGAACATTCTGTGAATAAATTTTGCCACACAGCTACAGTGTTGTCAGACAGTGGTGAGTGCCTAACAAGCCTTGGTACAAAGTAATATCAGCTCAGCCCACAATTCACCACAAAATACTGCACTTATGAAACCTTAAATTTCTCTATGTTTTTTAAGTGCACATTTATTTTGTGAAAGTCTTATTTTAGGTGGGAATTGAATATATTTTGCACAGCACATTAGCCAAGAAAATGGATTGGATTTTGATCCCATGTTAAACACGTGTAGGGAATTTTACTTTAAATATAAGAGCAAAGAAATATTTATAAGTAATTTGAATAATGAACAAAAGTCTGCAATTCAACCTTTAATAAAGATATGGTAATAAGAAATGCAAACAAAGGAGGGGGAATAGTAATTATTAATACAAATGATTGCAATGAAGCAATGTTTGACATTGTTGATTTTGTTTAATTATAAGGAAATAATAAAAAATAGATGTCATGAAAATAATTTATGAAGTAAATACAGTTGTTTATAATATGCACTTAAATGGTGAAATAATATTAGAAGTACTTGAATACTTATATACCCCATCTCCCAAAATACCTGCAATATATAGTGTTTCAAAATACATAAATCAATACAAAATCCACCAATGCAACCTATTGTTTCTGCCAGAGGATGACTGACCAAATAAATTTCTACTATTTAGAAATAAGACTGAAGGTGACATCAAAAACTATGAATAGTTATATTAAAGATTCATCTGACTTTTTTACATCAGCTTTACATGTGGTTGACTGAGAAAAAATGTTAATGGGTGCTATTTTGTAACATTAGATGTAGAGTCATTATTTATATCTATACCTAATAATATAGGGTCAGACAGAGTCCATTAGAAAATATATGAGATCAGCAGCTGCCTCTGAACAGATGAATATTAACGCTTTGTGTGACCTGCTACATATTGTGTTAACTAACAAATGTTTTCATATTCCAGAATAAGTACTATAAGCAGGAAAAGGGTATAGCTATGGGCACACCTGTAGCTAACACCTATGCTAACACTGTAATGAATATCTGGGAGGATGAATATCTATCTTCAGATGAAAATAACCAATTTTACAAGCAGGTGGCTTTCTATAAAAGGTTTGATGATAATTTGTTTATAATATGGGATGGTACCTTAGCCACCTTAGATGAATTTATAATGTATAGACATAGGACAGCACACTATTTGATATTTAAGAAAGCAGTCTACGACATTAAATAGATTTTTTTTAATATATCTGTTAAGAATGAAACTGGACAAACAGAGACATTATTATATAAGAAAAAAGTGAAAAGAAGTACTTGGTTACATCATACTAGCATGCATCCATCATTCACATTTAACAATATAGTTAAAAGTCAGTTGTTGATAGTAGCAATACAAATGATATAAATATGGAAACATGGCTGATGAATTTAGAAAGAGAGGTTATGATAGAAGATTAGTAGAGTGTATGAAAGATATAAAGAAAGAAACAAAATGGAAAGCAAAACCTATATTCTCTGAGAAGATATGTGATGGTCAGAACAACAATAATGAAAATAATAGTAAAAAAGTATGCAGAAGCACGCTGACACAATAGGATTATGAGAGCTGTGAGGAATATTGGGAGGAGACACTGGCACATTTTACAGCATGTTCTGGAATTTAAAGAAATAGTGGAAGAAGGACCTAATTTTAGATATACGAAGTCACATACTTTGAAAAATAGGTTGGGCTATAAGGAATAAGCAAAGATCATGTTAAGAATGAAAGAAAAGGTACATATGTATTAGGAAATATATTTATTGTAAAGATATATATATATATATATATATATATATATATATATATATATATATATATATATATAAATAAAAAACAAATTAGGCACATTCTGTTAGCGGGGAAAAATTTCATATTAAAACGCTTATGTAAATTGTGAAACTAAAAATATCATACATATGGCAAAGTGTAAAATATGTAAAGTTTTTATATAAGAAAGACAATAGGGATCTAAAAGAACGCACAGGCAATAATCTATCAGACATAAGGAGACGTGGAAATGAATGCATTATCTAAGCATGTATAGGAAAAAAGCAGTTATTTACTTACCATAATGTTCCATCTGTGTTATCCATTTTCATTCTTCCTTAACCATTTGGTTCAGATCAAATTCTCGGATCTGACTTGGCCAATACTATAGCTCGTGGTCAACTGAAACTCTCAAACTCTTCCATACACATAATGCCCCGACCCCTAACATACCTCAGATCTTGTTTGCTAATTGACATAAATAGTAACTATCTGAATAATGTTCCTAAAAACAGAAACCAAAATCTGGAGCTCCATAGAAGTCACAGTGGTGTCTTAATAGCATTCTTCCAGAAATCTAAGATGTGAAAGGTTGGGAGCTGGTGTGTGGGAAGCTGAGGAAGAATGAAAATGGACAACACAAATGGAATATTATGGTAAATACAGAACTTCTTTATCTGATGTTGTCAAGTTTCATTTATTCCTCAACCACTGGGACAGAGTCCCCAGCTACCTTATATCCCAGATGGACTCTAAGGAAGGATAACCCTAAGTATGTTTGAATCAAAGGTGCTCTTCCTCTCAAGACCAGATCCATTTTATAATGACTAATAAAAGTATGAGGACTAGTGCATATATCATCCAGGGAATGGTTGGACAAAAATACTGAAGAGGTTGCAATAGATCTTGTAGATTGAGCTTTTAAAAGTTTTAGTAATGGAATGCCATAATTATTATAGACAAAGGCTATGCAGTCCATAATCCATCTTGCTAAAGTCACTTTTGTGACAAACCTTTCCAATTTATTGGCAAAAGATATAAATAATTGTTCAGATTTTCTACTGTCTTTGTTCTGTGTAAGTAGAAACACAGCTGTCTGTGAACATCTAGTAAATGCAACATGCATTCACCTTTGTTTTTGAATTTGGGGAAGAAAACAGGCAAGTTAGTAGATTGACTGATACTGAATTCTGACATGACCTTAGGAAGGAAGGAAGGGGCGGTTCTTAATGTCACCCTATCTGTATGGAAAATCAAGTAAGGAGGCTTAGAAGACAATGCTTGGAGTTCTGAAATTCTCCTGGCAGAGGTAATAACCACAAGAAATAATGTCTTTCAGGTCAACGATTCAAGATCACATTTTCCAGTTGGTTCAAAGGGTGGATAGATTAAGGCATGCAGAAAAAGGTTCAAATCCCATGGGAGAGTAGGATCTTTCTAAGGTGGTCTAAGTGAAATAGTACCTCTTAGAAAGACTTTACATATCTTAGCAGAAGTCAAAGTAGAATTGTCATCTCCTATTTGAAAGTTAGAGATTGCTGCTATTTGAGGTTTACTATCATATAGTCAACACTTACAAGAAATAACCACCTAAAAGTTCAATGTAAATGTTGAATACGTAAAGTCAACAAGGTCAGAATGTCATAAACACACCTCCATTTGTGAATTTGACCTTTCTTGACATTTGTAAAATGCAGTCCTACAGTCCACAAGACATAAAGTGATGATTTTTCAGGGGTGCAAGTCCCACTGCACCCCCACAGCCCCTGAAAAATATATATTCCAACTCCGAGATCGTACTACATTGGAGAAAAGGATAAATTTCCTGATCCCCATTGTACCGCAATCTCTAGTTAAAAGACCAACCTCATCTTTGCGAATGCACTGAACATTCGCTGAAAAGGGACTCACACAACTGAAGGATTGGCAACACAGATTGGTCAATCATTATTCGACAACCCGTGGTCACCGGAACTTCCCTTTGCATTTTAAATGTAAACCGCTATTTGAACTTTAATGGCAGAGGAGCTAGCTTCCTCGTTAAAAATTTCTGCTAAAAATTCTAGTACACTTTATGTAGGGTCTGAAAAGGGATCAATACTTTTTGATACAGCCAACAAACAAATCTCTTTCACTTACTCTTGTAAATTTTTCTAGTGGAAGCTTTATGGGAAGACAAAAGCATGTGACAGACAGGTAATGAGATCATAGATTGTCATGGAGAAACCATGCTGTCAGCTTTAGGTTTCAGATATCTAGGTGAACCATGCCCATCAGGTGAGACAGGAGGTCTGGAACTGGATCCAGAATCTAAGCTGGGTAAATAGATGAGGCCAAGGAAGGGAAGAAGGGAAACCAAACTTCTCAAGCTCAGTAAGGTGTAATGAGGATGACTTTAGTCATCAATCTTGCAGCTTTCTGCAGAAATTTGGAAATCAATGGCGCTGGTGAATAAGCATAGAGAAGGTCAGAGAGCCACTCTTTGAGCAGAGTGCCCCTTGGTGATTCCCCCTCTGTTGGGATTAGAGCAAAGAAGTTGCTGCACTTGTTGTTTAGGAAAGACACAAAAAGATCACACTAAGGCTGACCCCATTGATGGAAAATTATCTCTAAAATTATCTCTGTCACTTTTTTGTTGACAGATCACTCATGAGGTAGAAAAATGGACCTGCTCAATTTGTCTGCTATCACACTGGAATTCCCGAGAATGTCCATTGCTATCAGAAATCAAATTGAATGATATCACCCAATGCCATAGTCTGAGGGCTCCTCACCACAAGGGATAAGACCTAGTTCCTCCTTGTTTGCTGATGTACCAAACTGCTGACATATTTTCTGTTTGGATCACAACTGTTCCCAGAGTGAGAGCATCCTGAAAAGCTTGCAACATTAAAAGCATTGCTGTCATCTCCAGGACATTTATATGCAAATTGGCCTCTTTGGAGTACCAAGTGCCTTGAACTGTTTTCCCCAGGAACCCCCCACCAAATCTGGGAAGTGTCCATGGTCACTCTAGCTTTGAGTTCAGGGAGAATGAATGGATGGCCTTGTAAAAGCTGATCTGACCTTGTCCAGCAGCAAAGTTATTTCTTGCATCTCTGTGTTATCCTTATTTGAACTGACATCTTCCAATAAAGACTTGACTTTTGGGATGCTAGCATTCTCTGAAGAATTCTCAAATGATATCTCACCAGAGGAACAAGAATTGTGGTTGCTGACATTGATCCCAAGGCTTGAAGAATTAGTAGGGCTGAATTTTTGGTGTTGGGTATAATTTTTGCAACTTGGAATCTTAAATTCTGAACTCTGTTTAAGGGAAGTGAAGCTCTCACAGATAATGTATTGAAATGTGTTCCTATGATTTCCAGCATTTGTGATGGATGTAACTGAGATTTGCTGCTGTTTATTGTGATCCCCAGAAGGGAGCAAGTTTGGAGCACTTGGTTTCCTTGCTATCATGAGTAGATGCCTGGAAGGGGCATTACCAGTCATCTAAATATGGAAACACCTAGAATCCCTGCAGTCTCAAGTGAGCTGCCACCACTGCCAAGCATTTGGTGACCACCCTGGAGGCTGTGGTGAGGTCAAATGGCAGACTATAGACCTGGCAATGACTGGCTCCAAGCCAGAGGCATAAGAACCTTCTGGACCACCTGTTAATTTGTATGTAACAGTACACTTCATGAAGTTCTATCAAGCATATCCAATCATCCTTGCCTAGGAAGGGCAGTATAGACTGAACCATGACCATTCAAAATTTTAAGTGATAAACTGACTTGTTCAAGTTGTTGAGATCCAGAATTGATATCCAGTCCTCTGTTTTCTTTGACACTAAAAATCATCTTGATTAAGTTCCGGATACTATCTGGTCTGGCAAAACCTCTTGGATGACTCTTTTTTCTAGCAGCTTTTGTATTTGAATTACCGCTTCCTTCCTCAGACTTTGGAATATTGGGAGAGTGGAACATTGGGAATTTTTCATAGAGTTGGAGGTAGAAGGGAAAAGGGAATTATATAACCTCCTGAAATAATCCTCTGCACTCAAATGTCTTTTGTGATATCCAGCCAGGTTCTCTGGGATAAGTGCCCCTGTATTACCTCCAGAGGTGGACAGTTGGGCCTCCTGTCAGGGGTGCTGGTAAGGCCTATCAGATGAAATGTCTTTAGGCCCCTGGTTTTGTGGGCCACCTCTGCCATGTGGGTGGCATCTTCCATTACTGTTTCGCCCTCTGCCACTGGGGTACCATCTCCACTTGAATCCTGGAAAAGACCCTGGGATTTTTTGAACCATGTCTTTTATCCTCTGTGTTAGTTCCTAGAAAAGGTCCTTGGGTGGATGTGTCAAAAATGTGCTCCTACAGCAGATTCTTTCCATCCTTCTTGCACCTGGAGAGTGTATTCTTCACTTTTGGGGAAAACAGGGAAGATCCGTGAAACAGAGCATTGATGAAGGAAGACTTGAAGAGCTCCACAAAACACAAAAGCACATCCAGGCATGTCTCCTTATTGAGATACCCAAACCCACTGCCTTTGAGGTACCCTCAGCTGCATTCGAGATAAGCATCATGGAAGAGTTTGAGATGGATTAAAGGGTTGCCAGTTGTGAAGGTTCTGTAGCTTGATACTCTGCAGTACTGGACCCTGAAAGAGCATTTGACAACTCCTTAATCAAATCTCTTTGTAACTTTGTAATGTGCGACAGCTAATTCAGTGACCTAAGGGCAAAGGTCACTGAAGCATAGACACTCTTCCTGAACCTGTCCAACACCATGGACTCTCTATTAGGGGGATGGACAGTGGAACTTTATTTGGCAAGTTCCTTCTTCATTGCCATTGCCAAAACCATGGCATCTACAGGCACTCCCTTGCTCATGTGTTCCCTTCCTGTTGGGGGTACCAGAATTTGTTCTTGTCTTTTGGTGATGAGGTCAACCACATCAGGTTCCTTCCATACCTGCTGAGAGATAAAATCAATGAGCTCATCAGTGGTTGGAGACACCCAGGAAGTAGACAGGCCAGATCCAAATACCTCCAGAAATACTGATTCCTATGAGGAAGGATTTTGGGAGGACCAACCACACCATTGCTTGAAGATCTCCAGAATGTCTCCAAATGAGACATCTTTGGGTGGTGATCTGGGAGACCCTTCCACTTCATCAAAATCTGTGTCTTCTGTGTTAGATTCCTGAGGGGAATCCAAGTGTCTCCTTTTGCACTTCCTCTTCCAGGGTACTTTCTTGATGGGATGCTCGGAGGAAGTATCAGAAGAGTGGGTAATGCCCTGTTGGGTGGTCTGTAGGTATGGACTGTCCCTGTGGAGTTAAATGTCAATGTTCTTGGGGAAAACACACATGGGATGCAGGAGGTAGATCTGAAGGGGGAGAGACCCCCCCCTCTCCTGCCGAAGCAGAAAACACTCTCTCCGCTACCTCAAAGAGAAATCATCCTGAGGAGAAGGAAGACAATGGAAATGAAATGTTATGCTTCTGTCCCACTGGATCTGTCTGCCCTAAAGGCAACCCACCTGAGGCAGAGGCCAGAGCTGAGCTGTCCAGGGTCAAAGCTTTGAAAGGCAGAGATGACTCTGAAGACTTTAGCATCAACTCAAGACCTCAGATCCAACAGGGACACTATGGCTTCAAACTTGCTGGAGCCAGAGCACTCAGAGAAACCTTCAATTACAAGAACACCAGTACTCTTGGAGCTGAACCAGATGGTCTCAGCAGACTTCGATCCAAGGACTCCAAAATGAAGTGTCAAATTGGAGAAGGAGCCATTAGTGGAGGGGTAGATCTAGCTAAGGCTTTCTGACACTAGGGGTCAGAGCCAGGAGAACACCATTTGTATTTGAGCCAAGAGGAACTTTCTCATCATTCTATCCATAGCAGCTTCTGTGAGACTTCTGAAAGAATGAGATGAAGCAATGGATGGAGACTTGGACCACCATCTCTTGAGGGAGGGAGATGGAAGTCTTGAAGGAACAGGGTCAACTGACGAAGAATATCAGTCCTTAGGAAGAATCTTCAGAGACAATAAACTCCGATCTGATGGAGTCTTGGGAGAAGTAGCAGACATCTTGAATCCAGACGTCTTTGGATCTAATCTCGCTTTTTTGAGAGGAGGCTCATTGGATGAAATGGAAGAACCCAACTTCTTTGGGGACTTTTGAGGAGCTTCCTTCTATAATGTTTTGGAGGGTTGAGTTCCAGATATGGCTTCTGAAAAGGAGGTTGCCAGTAACCCTTTCAAAATTAATTTGATTAGCATGTCCACTAAAGCATGGATATTAAAGCTGTTGCATATGTCACAATCTGTATTAAGATGATCAGGGCCCAAACAATAAACACAAAGGTCAGGGGCATCAGTATAAGGCAACTTATGGCCGCACTTTTTACATTTCTTAAATCTTTTCTCAGACATTTTGAGAAAAATAATATCCAATTAACAGAAGACGAAAAATGATATAAAGAATATCTATCTATCTATCTATCTATATATATAGGTATATATATATATATATATATATATATATATATATATATATATATATATATATATATATATATATGTTTTATAGGAAAAGGAGGAAAAGAAAGAGAAAGAAATACCAACAATGGTATTACAGAATGCACAAAAGTGTGTAAGAGAAAGTTAAAAAGATTTTTCGAATACAGGAAAGAGAATACCAGCAATGGTAACACGAATACTAAAGTATACAACTATTTAATAAAGAATTTCGAGAGAAAAAGCCTTAAGAAATAAAAAATATATCACTTATCTCTAGAAATGCTCACGAGCAAGCTGACCATATCTATACACAAAAAGTGGCAAACAAGATCTGGAGTATGTTTGGGCTTGGTGCATTATACATAGGGAGGAGCTCGAGACTTTCAGTTGGCCACAAGCTATAGTACTGGCTGAGTCAGATGCAAGGATCAAATTCAAACCCAGTGGTGGAGGAATGAAGGAAAATTGACAACATGAGATCTAATGATAGACATTGTTTTAAATTTATGGTTCTACAAGCTGTTGAAGAACAAATAATAGGGGGAGATATGGGCAATACAATGGAGCAGGAAGAGTACAAATGGATTATATATTTATGGCTTATAAAAGCCTAGCTATGGCTAGTATTATGTCTATACTAAAGGAACTACATAATTAAGTTAAATAGTGCAATATGGCTTTAAGAATTTTATTATATGAATAAATTGTTTGGATCATGTGATTTTTATTGGACGTTAGATCATGTAAACATTATATAAGTATGAATTGCCTTTGTAGAATTTTAATTGCCTGATGATGCATTGATTGGGAAATTTGAGCTTGAATTAATAAATTGACTGTTTTCCATTCTGGGAGTGGTCCCAGATATCTTTATACTGTATTTAACTTTAGTGGGTTTTTTTTGGATTATTTCAATTTATTTCCAGACACTATCCTTTTTTGTTGAATAAATACAGGAGAACTTCAAGAAGGAATATTTGCTGATAACAACATGATTTTCAGCTGGCAGCCTTTGCTACCTGCTGGTCAATACTATAGCTAGAGTATAATATGGTGTATATAGCCTTAAAGGCTAAAAAGTTAGCTAGAGTGAATCACATGTTATGTACTACACAAAAGATATACATTTCATTGAAGGTAAATCATTTCACCTGTTTCTGTGTAGTATTTATTTAGCCTCCTAGCATACCATTGTGTCAGAGTTGTAAAATATCTATCATAAATGAAGAGAAAACATCTGGACAAGTGAATGAACATAATTGCGTTTCTGATTTTTTGTGTTAGGAAGTACAGAAGTATAATTCACTATAGGCAAATGCCACAACTGCATCCAGCATAACTTTTTTCACTTATAGGGAGTTTAGCAGAAAAATGGAAATTTGCGATGGGATATTTTGTTTCTCAGTGCAAGCTAATAAGCAGAGAAACCTGAAGAAGCTAAGTATGCCATTTTCTTTTGTGTTGTTAGGGAAGAAAATAAAGATATTTAACTACCTCACTTTTCTTAATGAGCAAGAAGACACAACAGCAGCAATTATTAAAAAAGGAACTATTTCCAGCTGAGAAAGAGGCTACCATTTATCTGGCATTTGCTTTTTGCAAGAGCACAAGGTCCAAAGGAGATATAGATACAAAGACTACTAAGCTAAACATGAAGCCAAAGACTGAATCTGTTGAGGTGCATGACTCTCTAAGAGAAAGAATAATATGTGTTTTAAGATATGATAAAGCAAGTGGCAGACGTTTAGGACAAACAGATAAGACAATGGGGGAGGGGTCAGAAAGAATAGGCAAACCATCATGCTGCAGTAAATAGTGCAATCAGAAATGTGAGATGGAAGTGGTCAGGGAACAGGTATGCAGAAAAGATGGCATAACATAGACCATCTTGGAGAAGTGCTACATAATGAAGGTGTGCACTCACAAGCACTTCAGCCACACTAAAATGAAAAAAAAAACTGCTAGTGTAGGGCACATGGCCTGGGCCCATTAACATGTCTGTAATGTGCTACCACATTGCATGTTCAAATCACTATATCTATGCAGCATGAGTAAGTGATCCCTTCAGTAGCTTGTACATGTATGGACAAATACTCAAATGACACAAAAAGGAACTATTTCCCTCAGTGATCTCTTCAGTAGTTTGACCATGTATGCATGAGCATTTCACTGACACAAAAAATAATTATTTTCTTCGGCGATCCCATCAGGAGTTTGTCTATGTATGCACAAGCACTTTATTGACACCAAAATTAATTATTTCCATATAAGTAATTTATAGGTTTTGATGTATCTTTAAAGGAAGAGTTATTCATTATTCTGCATAAATCTTGAGAATACATTAGGATACTTTGTAGAGTTAACAAGTTCTGTGATGGGATTTCATAAATTGCCTTTATCATTTGTATGTCTAAAACTTTTAGCTCTTGAATTCATTGCTGCCAACAAAAGTAATTAGTTCTCTATATATTTTGTGAGGATAGTTTTTTGTTATGATAAATGGGGTTAAAAGATCAAACCAAAGTTTTAAATCCATATTTGCATTAATACATTTCCTAAATGAATTGGAGTAATAATTAATCAAATATGATTTGATGGGTTTTGTTATATTGTATTGCATATTAATACTTAGTAAGTACCAAGGTTTATTAATTTTATCTGATATTGAACATTTTTTTAATGAATTAGTTTCATTTGTTAATATAACATTTTCTAATACTTTCCAACTGGCAGAATAATTAGGATGTATCCATTCCATAACAATTTTAAATATGAATGCTTTTATATATGATTCAATATCTGGAAAATGTAATCCTACTTGTTTCCATGGCCTAATATGATGTGTTAAGGCTATTCTATTAATTTTAGGGAACCATAAACATTTTAATAAACTTGAGTGTATCTCTTTAATAACACATTTCTCAGGAAGCACCTGAATTTCTAATGCTATATACAAAATCTTAGGTAGTAAAACCATTTTTATTAAGTGTAGTCTAGCTTCAAATGTCAATAACATTCTATTCCATTTTTCCACAGATGTTTTAATTTTCTTAATGATTTTATAGTTTGATACTAACTCATTTAGATCCTTGCATAAGACAATTCCTAGATAATTTAGAGTAGATTCTTGTTTCCCTATGATATGATTCTCCTTCACTTGCATTTCTTTCTTGTTATTTAGAAATAAAAGTTTGTATTTTGATCTATTGAAGTGAAGACCTGAAGTCATACAAAAATTGCTCAATCAATGCATCTAATTCCTCTAAACTTTCTTTGGAATTAGCTAATGTTAGTAAATAATTGTCAGCAAATAGCATTATTTTAGAATTATATTGGTCATAAACCTCCACATTATTATGTATTGAAACTGCAATGATTTCAACAGCCAAAGCAAATAAGATAGCTGACAAGGGACAACATTGTTTAGTGCATTTTGTTATATAGATAGATTCTGAGGTGAAAGGGCCTAATTTGACATAAGCTAAATTGCATGTGTGTGTGTGTCTATATATATATATATATATATATATATATATATATATATATATATATATATATATATATATTCTTTAAGAGGTGAACAAAAGGAGGAAATTCATCTAATACTAGAATTATAAATAGATATTTCCAACTTAAAGAGTTAAAGGCTTTCTCTATGTCTAACCCAATTATTAGTGTTTCTTGATTTTCCCTATTTAAGTAATCTATAAAAGTGAATATCCTTTTGAGATTGTCATGGGTGTGTCTATTGTATATAAACCCAGTTTGATCATTATCTATTATTTTAGATAATGGTATTTTCAATTTATTAGTTAAAATTGACATAAATATATCATAATCATTATTTAATAATGATATAGATCTATATGCGGTACAAAGATTCTGCACTTTATTTTCTTTCAGGATTGGAGTAATTAGAGAATATTTCCAAGAAGGTGGTGTTATTGCTTGTGACCAAATTTCCGATAAAGTATTATGAAAGAGAGAGATTATAGTTGATGGGAAGAGTTTATATATCTCTATAATTATGCCATCTAGTCCTGGTACTTTGTTAGTTTTACTTTCTTTTATCCTACCAATAATTTCTTTGCAAGATATGGGTTTTAATAAGTCTAATTTTAGTTCTTCTGGGGTTTTTTATATTGATAGAAATTGTATCCAAATTTAATTGGTCAGTATGTAATTTCTTGTTTTTAAAGTGCTCCTTATAGTGATGTCTAAATGCGTCAAGAATGTTTCTTATATCCAACACTTTCTTTCCTTTTTACATGATAAATATTGTTAATGTTGTTAGCTTTGTATGTTAAGTCTTGTAGATAGATTATGTAGATGCCAAAGAATTTACTTTTAGTTTTTCTAATGCTAGACTAGTTTTGTGTGTTAAACTTTCATTATATTTCTTATTTAATTCCTCTACTTTCTTTTTAATTTCTGGAGAATTTTGATGTTTTTCAGATTTCATTGACAAAAGTCTAGATTGTAAGTCCAGTAATTCAGAATCCCACTCTCTAACTTTATTTTTATACCAACTAAGGGTTTTACCAAATATGTAAGCTTTTAATGAGTCCCATATCATGACTTTATTGATTCCTGTTGTATAATTAATATCTAGGGAAAAAAACTGTAGTGCTGACAACAACCAAGTTTTAAATTCTTTAATTTTTGTAATATATGATGGGATTCTCGAATAAAAGAATAATGGTTTAAACTCAATTTGAAATTTCAAAATCACAGAGTTATGATCTGAAAAGGGGCATGGAGGTATTAAGAAATTGGTGATTTTTGAATGTAGATCCTGAACAAGAAATATTTTATCCATTCTAGTTTGTGTACCAAATCTATAGTCTTGGTGGGAGAACAATAACAACTTATCTTATTTCAGTTTAAATGTATCTAGTAAATTAAATGATTTAACCCATTTTTTTTAAGATTTTGATATAGAGGATGTACAAAACAGTCTCTTGTTGGTAGTTTCAGAAATATCTAGGATACAGTTAAAATCTCCTCCTATTACTAAATTACCCTTACATTTGTTGGAAATAAAGTCTAAGTGCTTTTTGACAGTTCCTACTCCAATACTAGGGAACCAATATAGATTTTCTATTGTAAAATTTTAATTATTACAAAGGCAATAAGGCCCTCTTTATCTTCATATTTGTAAATAATTTCTGGGGTAATAATATTCTTTATCCATACATTTGTTACTCTTCTAGTATTTGACTTATAAGACGATTGAGCTAAGATAATATATTCATTAGGATTCCAAGTATATCTATCCTTTATTTTGAAATGCATTTCTTGAAGGAAGACTACTTGTGCTTTGTTCAGTTTTAAATATTTCAGTAAATTGATATTTTGCTTGGATTATTTAAGACATTAGTATTTAAGGATGACACAGAGCCATATCAAATTGTTATTAGAAAAATATTCTCTTTTATTTTTGTTACTATTAAACAGTTTCCTCTGATAACAGTAGAAATTATGTTAATATATAATTCTTAGGATAGAAAAGTCAGACATTTATTTTATGAATACAGATAAGATAAATTTTTGGTCAGGCTTAAAAGGAAAATTTTTAAATAATAAGAAATTTAAAATAACAGCTATAAATTGAACAATGTTCCACCCTAAGCATGGAACACATGCATCACATTTATATTACTTGGTCAATGTATGCTTAACTGCAGTTTTTATTGTTTCATCTACAAATATGTGCTCTACTCAAATGTTGAAATTTCATACTAAGTCATATATTAGTAAATTTCATATCACAAGATAGAAATCTATCTGCCTACTAATTTTGCATCTGGGAAAATATTGCTGTTGTGCAATAGTCTGATTATAAGTCTTACAGAACTGTGGCATGTGAATAAATCTAATCTGTTTATAAGTGCAACCATATTTGCATACCAGACACGTTGAATTGTGAACAAATACAGCAGGAAGTTATATAGATGTATAAAGCTTATGGATTTACCTAGTCTGGCAACAAATTTGCCAGCCCTTGCTAGGAAGAAATGGCCTTGGCCAAAGTATATATAATGACCATAACATGAAAAATAGTATCTCAAATTTATATAAAGAAGTAATAGCTTACAAAACAGTACCTAAAATATCATATTGGCAGTATATATCTAAAGGTCATTTATTACATTTAACTGAAAAAAATCAAATCAAACATTTTATTATCAGTAAAACATACATCTAATATACAGTATTGGAAAATATCTAACAGAAAATACTTACATAGAGCAATTAACCCCAAATAAAATTATTAAAATTGGTTCTTCCACAAATTGAATATGTTGGAGATATGAACAGGTATATAAAGCTGACTGGAATCATATTTTTATGACAATATTAAAATTAAGCCATACTGGAATGGAATCAACAATTTCTTGCAGGCCTTATTCAATGAATCATTTATTTTGCATGTATGCACAAGCAGTAAACTGCAATCAAACAAATATTTCTTGAATTGAAGTCAAATTGTAGCCCCTTTTAAAAAGTATGGCAGTATTCATTTTTCCCTTCCAGTCAGCTAAATAATTTGTCACCTAACTCATGTATTCTCCAGGTAAATTGGTGCTTACTGGCTTACATTTAGAATCCATCTTTTGTGTTTTGTATGCAAAAGAGGCCCCTTTACATTTTTTGTTGTGAATCATAGTAATACGCAAAGTGTAATACCCTTTATCTTTGTAATAGCTCTGTTACATGTTACACTTTTGCCTTATGTTGGCATGTTTTCCAAAATGTTTCTGTATTAGCGTAGTCAGCCAGAATTACCTTATTTGCATAAAGGTGTAGCATTGTTCTTCACAGATTTAAGAGTGTGCTTAGGGGAACAAGAAATGAAAAAAAATATGTGTGTGGAAATACATCATTAGTGATTGGACAGAAAAAAATATGCTGTAAAAGAAGAGTACAATTCCCAAGCAGTCATCCCAGTTAAGAATTAAGTGCAATGAGATATTTATATATGGAAGGGTTACACTAAGTACTTGTATAGTAGGAACAATATAATAAATACTCAGGCACCTAGTCTTGCTAAAGACTTTTTCTCCACCTGTTAAGATCATTAAGGTGTCAAAATGTATGGGAGTAATTTTAGTGCAGTTTAGTTCAGTATGTGTTCAATTTGTTAAGATGCAGTTATTGCGGGGTACATTTATTCAGTAATATGTCTAATTTTAAATGAGTGTAGAAGCAATGGGATGTATGTCATGGAGTCATGAGTTCCAAGTCACATTTTTACAGTAAAAACATGACTGTCTATGTGCCATCTTGTCTAAGCCTCTAAATTTATTCACACGTCTGAGAATTGGACTATGTGATCTAAGCAGTTGAACCTGATAAAACTTAAAAAATTGCTGAGTGCATTAATTTGCAGGGTAAGATTTTCTTCAGGGATGGGTAGTTAAGGTCATACATGATTGGAGTATTTGGATTAATAAGTACAACATGCATTCAACTTTTTAAGATGGTTATAGATGTCATCAAGAGACAATGAAAGAGATCTATAGCTGGTAATAATGTGGTAACTGTATTTACTTTGTATGTCTAAGATATTCAAGATCTGTGTCATGAGGGATTTGTTATCAGATAAATATACAGGAGAAAAATATGGATACATGCCAATCACTGCCAGATGATTTGAACAAGTAAAGGATGCAGTACCCTGCTAATGACTGAATACTGAAACCAAGCACACAGAAAACAAATTTCAGTAACTGCACATATATGCATGTATCTGAGTGTCAGGAAGGCCTTAGGATTTGGGTAATTTTGGTTAATTGTATAATTTTTGGTTAAATCTTCTCACAGTGCTACCTTAACATAAGTATGATTGGAAATTGATAGGTTAAAGTGCCTAAAAGATGGACCTTGCCTAAATATAGGCACTAAGGAAGCAGGAAAACAATTGTTAGTTAATATCCAGAAGTCTTAAGTAGAACGATGTATAGTCTAGCTCTGGTTACTCATCCTAATATGGGAAGTTAAAGGGTCATAGTCATATTTGGGGTGAAAGGACTTAAAGACCTTGGTCAAGTCACAAAGCCTGACACCAGAGCAACAATTGATGGCCTTTTGTACTGCCATTACTTGTATCTATCCTTAACCAAATTTTGCCCTAACCCTTACAATAATTCCAGTCCTAACCATGACAATAATCGTAACATCATTCCTACTGCCAAAATTATGCAGTCAGCTTAGTTTCAGAATATTTTTACAATCATGATATTTGGGTTTGGGCTTCTGTAGGATTCTGATATTTAAGGTTCAAAACAAGCACGGTTGGTCTACAGTCAGATACTATATATATATATATATATATATATATATATATATATATATATATATATATATATATATGATGTAAAACCAAGAGATGCCCACAATTTATCGTAGATGTAAAACTTAAACCCAAAGCTTCACCGATGGATGAAATGAAGATAAAAGTTCAAATCCAACTGGAAAAATCGCAACAGATAAAACATAAAAAGTTTTTTATGTTTTATCTGTTCATTTTCCAGTTGGATTTGAACTTTTATCTTCATTTCATCCATCGATGAACTTTGGTTTAAGTATATATATATATATATATATATATATATACATATATATATATATATATATATATATATATATACTAAAAATAATCAAGACAGCAAAACGTTGATGCCGTTAACACAATGAGGAAATGTAGCTAAAACTTTAATCACAAATACTCGCAGTTGTTGTTGTTCCAGTGGTGTCAGTGTTTTTTTACAATTGTTGAGTGACTATGGTGGTACAGCAGTTAGTGATTTCGCCTCACAGCAAGAATTTCTCTGGTTCAGTTCTCAGCTAGAGCGCCCTCTGTGTGGACTCTGCGAGTCCTCCCTGTGGTCAAGTAAGTTTTATAGACATGCAGGTAGGTGTTTATGTATGTGCCTTCTGTGAAGGTTTGGTGCTGGGCTGGCAACTCGACACCATAAAAACACTGCTGCCAATCAATCTGCAGACCAGTGATCTGCTGTGGTGACCCATAACTAGGAAAAGCCGAAAGACATTGCTATCCACAGTTGTTGAGTGCGTTTTTCCCATTAAGGGACTTCATTGGAACTGTAGGATGTCATACAATATCCAGTTTAAAGACTTTAAACAAATTCAACATAACTTATGGTCTATATATCTATCTATCTATCTATCTATCTATCTATCTATCTATCTATCTATCTATCTATCTATCTTTCTATTCATACACATACACACACACACACTCACACACACACACACACACACACACACACACACACACACACACACACACACACACACACTTAAACAAACATGCAAACATACATACATAAATACATTCAAAAGAAAAGTTATGTACAGTGATAATGAAGTGGTAGTGAGAAGATTCATTACCCAGTTATTTCAAGTAGTTCAGAATTTTATTGAAAGCTAAAAAAAGTATTTTCATTGTTGGTCAATATATGTAGTTTAAAAATATATACGACAACTTTGTTTAATGGCCAGAACAGGGAAGAAAACCTAAGAAGAACTCCATAAAGAAGTTTTGATCTTTAAAGCTCCTGACCATATGGGCACATGAAATACAGAACAATTATGATTCTTTTTCATTTCCAAACTGTGGTTGAATCTGGGAAGATTTCACTACCCCACTTGATAAAAATAAATAAATCAACAAACTACAGCAAATGTCAATGGAAGACCTGCAGGAGGAGTCACACAGAGAGAGAGGTGGATCATGATGTGTCAAGGGTCAAGCTGAGAGGTATTTTGAAAGTGAAATTGAAAGCGTTGGTACTTGAATTGCTAACTATATAGTTGAAGCAAAGGAAATAGGAGCAGAGATGAAGGATATTATGAGCTCTTATGTGATGGTCAGTGAGAAGTTGAAAGAGAATTAAAACTTGAAAAACAAATATGCCCATGTGTTAACTGTGTTGCAGCCTTCAAATGAAAAGCAAGGACAGAGCTCAGAAGAAAAAAATACAAAAGTGTATGAATATGAAGAAAGAGGCAAAAAGGGCATAATTCTGTAACATTTGTTCAGAGTAAATTGGCAGACTGGACAAAATTATCTGTTGAATAACTAAAATTGAGAGGAATCATATTAATTTTGTGATAAGCACAACAGAGGTGCTGATGCAACATATAATGTGCATTCTGAATTTTACAAGATTAGGTATCAGATTTTCCCTTGGATTCATTACCAATCATGTAGGCTTTTCACTAAGCCTGCACGATGTAAGCATGTTAGTGCAATGAGCAGCAGTGCTAATCAAGTATGCATGCTGCTTAACATGTCTACATGTTTGCATACACCATTCTTGGTCAGCAATAGATTTCACAGTCATGGAAAGGTGCTTGCAAGCATGAACACAGAATGTAAACAAAACTGCTTGCATGTAAGCAAATGTAAGAGTGCAGCACACACTGTAGTCCTGAAATATTATGGGCAAGCACAGGGAAACAATTCTGAAGGAGGGGAAGTCAGGTCAAGGAACTGCATACAATAATAATGGCTTATAGTGTATAATTAAATAATAGGGAAAGGGGAAATGGTTAAAGTACACTCATATAACTGCAGGCAAATGTGCTGAAGTATATAAGAAACATTTCTAAAGTAAATTCTGCAATACTGATGTAACAATAATTAATTCCAATGGCAATACTGGAGTTATGCACATAAATAAAAACAGACATGCAAACCAAAAATGTGATAGAGGCATAAAGCTGCAGTGTAATAATGGGGAATTAAAATGGCAATACTGGAGTTATGCACATAAATGAAAACAGACATGCAAACCAAGAATGTGATAGAGGCATAAAGCTGCAGTGTAACAAAGGGGAATTAAAATGGGATACACGTTAGTAAAATGCTGATTTAAAAAATAATTATCAAGGGCAGAAGATACATTATGGAATTAACATGTAAACTGCAGTTATTCCATATGAGATGTATATACAGGGAATTTTTGTATGCAAGCTGACACCACTTATGTATTCTCTACTGCAGCATATATACACAGGAACCAATGGACCTTCCAGCTGTAATGTCGGGTACATCATAATTATATCTTGAAATGTTCAACTTACAGAAATAGTTAGCAGTACTCTATCTTCCAGACAAAAGTCTTTACAAGGCATAATTATCCCATGGCACATGTGACTAGTACAGATCTCTCTAGATTGTGTAACTGAGATGATAGATAGGAAGTTCAGTACCCAAAATAGTAGACATGTGTGTGTGTGTGTGTGTGTGTGTGTGTGTGTGTGTGTGTGTGTGTGTGTGTGTGTGTGTGTGTGTGTGTGTGTGAGAGAGAGACTATGGGAGAATTCAGTAAAGCCTACATGATTTTTTTTGTCTCGCATACATTAGTGCAAACATTTTTAGATTCAGTAAGAGCTGCTTAGCAGCGCACAAGCATGTGCAAACAAGGAACATTTCGTTTAATGCAAATTACTTAATAAACAGGTGAATCTTATGTGTATGACTCAGGTGGAGTGATCCAATAAGCAGGAATGCATCCATGTAGACCCTGTGTCTGTGTTTGTAGTTTACAAGGAACTTTTCTGAGTATGGAAGTCTACACAGACAGAAGGGGATGTAAAACATCAGAAATATGGACATAACTCCCTAGTAAATGTTAGAACACATGCATATATGTTCAAAATGTACATTGTGGACGTCAGGTAAAGAACAAGAATATGTAAAAATAAATTATTTTTCTTTTTAATAATTTCAGCTTGTTTGTGCTATGCGCTGCAGTGTGCAAACATGCTAAATTTGAAAAAAAAAAGAGGAAAAAAAAAAGTATTTTATGATATTTGTCAGAAATGTAGTATAGCACGTTGCATTGGGACTGTACAATGGTGCAAGAGTGCTGTCATCAGGGTCATACAGTTATGAACAGTGTAGTTTCCAGGATGTCTTGAACAACAAAATAGAATAAGCGTGTCCTTATATCCACTTCCTGTAGACTCCCACACTATGTTGATATGTCCACTTGTTTTGAATGCCAGCAGGAGGTTGTGTTCCATTACTTTTAGCATTTATTAAATCCTGGTGCACATTTTTGCACTGTGTACCACATAGCTAAGCATGTTCTTGCAGAATGACCACCCACATCACAGTGATGAAGTAGGCAGCAAGTAAGTAAAACCAGATATATTCAATTATTGATTTTGGCTTTTGCATAAGTTATGCTGCCTGGCGCGGTGCAGAAAGCCACATCTTGCAATAAAATAGGGCCATTAAATGATGCTATTTACAATCTAGGCAGGTGAAATGCATAATAATTAGACAATCACACATGCTGGACCTACAGCAGATCTGAGTAAAGTATGCATACAACCTACACTTATTTTCCCTAATACTCTGAACCATTGCAGTACAGACTTGGGAATTTTAACTCAGATAATGCTAGTTGTTGCTACAGGTCTGCTACATCTGTATGTGCTAGATGTAAAGAAGTAAATGCTGCTGGTGCTGCTGACAATAGGCCTAGGAAGAAAAGGAGAACAGTGGTCAGGCCCACCCTTCCAGGAGCTACATGAGCTGCAGATTATAGAGTGCAACAGGGAGGACAGGGACATGTTACACAAACTCACTGAGCTCTACTGCCCTAAACTCAGAGCCAGAGCAAACAGATGGGAACCCATCTCAGTGGAAACAAAGGTATGTGTAGCCCTTAAGATACTAGCTACAGGTACTTTTCATAGACCAAGTGGTACATGAAGGAGGCATCACAGGCATCTGCATCCAGGATATTCCACCAGTTCCTGGATGCAATGCTATCACATGCCAGTGAGCATATATCTTTTCCCCTCTCCTCTGAGGTGAGGGCCAGCAATATGCAACAGTTTTACCATGTAGCACACTACCTTGAAGTACTGTGTACCATAGATTGCACTCATGTATACATCAAGGCACCACCTGGTGAGCAGGGTCGAATGCCCTCCCCATGACCATTTACTGGGGGATGCTGGCTACACCCTGGAACTGTAGATGATGGCACCCATCAGAAATGCACACACACCTGCAGAAGAATGCCATAATGAGGCATATACAAAAACTAGGAACATCATGGAGCATGTGTTTGGGCTTCTGAAGTCATGGCTCTGGTGCCTAGATATATCTGGTGGAGTATTCTCCAGCCACATGTATACATATATTCACAGTATGTGCTATGCTACACAATATGATCTTGTGGAAACAGCTGCAGGAGGATCAGCAAAGGGAAGGGATACACAACCCCCCACCAGTGCCTAGGTCACCACAGCCACAGCCACAGGACTTGGAGGAGGAACCCCCTGCTGATGTCCCTGTAGGCAGACGTAGGCATGCTAAGAGGCAATGCATAGCACATTCACTGACAACCTAGGATCCTAGGAACTGACACCTTACTCATACTCACACATAGAAATAAAAAATAATGACAGGCAACCCACACATCCTGTACCTACCCATGTATTGGCTGTGTACTGCTTGCATCTGACACTGTCAGCCCTGAAATAACAGTTGTGACACCTACTGCATTTGCAAGGTAAGTCAGTAACCTTCACTGCACTCATAAGGGTTATGATGATATGGCATTGTATGTATGGCTCTGCTACATTATGCAAGTAAATATAGTGGGCTGCTTGGACATAAATAACATCCACATGGGACTACAGATAACCATTCTACTGTCACATTTCCATTATTATTCAATAGGCCTCATACATGGAATATTCATGCAGTCCTACAGCAACACATTACTGGCACATCAGTGAAGGGAGATGTTAGACAGTGGGTTGATATGATAGTTAGACTACTGTGTATCCCAGCAAAATGTGGTGGTGTTCCACCACCACCTACACAGCAGTGTTCCCTTGTGAATGATGTAACAGAAACTCATCAATGATATATCAGCATTCCAGGCAGTCTCAGGACAGTAACATAGAAATTAACCATACATTGTACATCTCACTTAATGCAAGAATAACAATGTACATATTTATGCAGTTGATTGTATGATGAATGATCCCTATTTCTCAAGCAGCTTGTGTGATGGTGTTCATGGTTCTAATCTAAAAATACCCACTTGGTATGGATGTAAGGTATCATTATTTTGTGATTTACAGACTGTCAATCTGTGTGTGGTGTAATATTATTATCATCTGTCACATATTAATTACATCAGACAACTCTAGAAAGTCGTAGACAGTGTCGGTGACATGCAGCAGTGCAGCAACAGGGACATATGTCATGTTGTATAACACACAAATCCTGGACTTGAGTACATGTAGGAATGGGCTGGAGTCATTTTACAGCTGGTGAAAATCTCACTGGGCATGCTCATACACAGTTAAGTAGAGCCAAATTCTGTTCTGCTAAAAATGACTTTATATATATAGATATGTCTACAGATACATGCATATATGTATACATATCTGCCACTATTTCTCATATACAGATACATTCCTGTCTCATTCCTGTCTCTTTCCATATATTTACATAACACACACACACACACACACACACACACACACACACACACACACATATATATATATATATATATATATATATATATATATATATATATATATATATATAGCATACACACACATACGCACATAACTCCATTTATATATACATCCCTGTTATACACATAAATGCATATGTTTATATGTGTGTATGTCTGTATTGCCCTACATACCCTGATAATGGCGATGAAAGATGCAGTATGACACATATATAATGTTGCTGAAAGGAATAAATGTAAAGGCTCAGCAGTAGATAATGCATTTAGTTACAGCCCCCTCTGCCTGCTGGATGAAACTACACATTCACCAACAGATGAACAGGTGGTGTTATGTATCATGTTGTGTATGCATGCATTGACAGGACACTATGTGTGGTCAGGCCTGTGTGTCCATATCATCCCTGAGTATGTACATTAGGTATTGCTACTGATGTGCTTACCAAGAACATTGGTGTTACTGATGGAAATTATACTACATACACATTTGCACGGGGTTTGTGGCCATGAGTATGTCAACAAGCATTTATTTATGACAACCCTCTTGTTGGAGGTTGACATAACTGTGGGATTGTATGACCACTCCCAGTTTGCTCTGCCATGAGGAGCTTGTTTTCCTCCTGTAAGGTACAGCCAAGTCTATGCACTTTTTCAGGTGCTTGTATAAAGCATTAGTATAGAGCTCAGCATAGTTGCCTATCTTTTCTGAGAGGGATGTGCAGTTAAGCTATTTATACCATCCCATAGGGGGTTATATTTTGCTTTTTTGAAGTTTATTAATGTGTTTGCTGCAGGGGGGGGTGCAGGTGTGAGTCTTATTTTTAAGGAGATGGATTTGTGTTCAGATCTCACCAGGGAGGACCTTATAAGGAGTTGCTACAGTGGTCACCCATACTGGGAAGCACCTGATGCAGAATGTTGGCTCCCATTGTGGGGATGTCACACCACTAGTTCAGGGCATTGTAGTTAAGGATGTGGACTAACCTTTGGGCAAGAGAGTTTGAGCATGAGTTACCAACACAGTTGGTGGTTACTGAAAGTCACCCCATACCATGGTGTTGTGATGTATCTTGATGGACACAAGTAGATTCTAATAAGCACAACAGGTGTCCTGATTCATGGAGTTGCTCCTTTAGCTGGCAATGGCTTGATTAGGTGCCCTACCAGCAGTGAATATCACCTGCAGTGTCTCCAGGGAATCACATGGTTTAACTAATCTGGATGTGTATTTATCTTTAATAAATATGGATACACCACATGCATTAGCTGTTACTCTTTCAGTTTGAGGTCTGAACATGTGAAAGGACATGTAGCCTGGTATGGCTGTGGTGCTATCCACAGCCTTGAACCAGGTGTGTGTGACTGCGCAAATGTCTGCATCTTCCAAGGTGGGTTCACCTTCCAGTGAGTGGACTTTATGGTTGGCATTTCTAGCATGTAGCAGCAAAATGTTGATGTTATCTGAAGTTGGAGTTTCCTCACTTGAAAGTTTGCCTTGAGACACCACCTTAAGATACACTATGGAGATGTCAGCAGCCTTGACAAGTGCACAAACTCCCAGGGGATGACAGATGAACACCATCACTGACAAAGCATTGATGTCTGCTGAGCACTCATCCCCGGCTGACATGTACTGGATCCCCTTACAATGACACCACACAAAAAGCCAATTATTGACTTTAATAATTTTCTGTGTGTATTGAGCCATCATCCTAACCCAGCCACTGGGGATGCACAAGCCAGTGCATTTCTTTATGCCAGTCCCAAGCCCGGATAAATGGGGAGGGTTGCGTCAGGAAGGGCATCCAGCATAAAGTTTTGCCAAATCATACATGCAGACAACAGTACAGAAATACATACCGGATCGGTCGAGGCCCTGGTTAACAACAACTGCCACCAGTACTGTTGGCCAACAGGGTGCTTGTGGAAATTGGGCTACTGTTGGCCAAAGGAGGAGAAGAGGGGGAAGACATGCCTGAAGGCAGGTAAAGGCTAGGACTGTGATAGTGAGGGTCGGAACTTTGAATGTTGGCAGTATGACTGGTATAGGGAGAGAGCTAGCTGATATGATGGACCGAAGGAAGGTTGGTGTATTGCGTGTGCAAGAGACCAGATGGAAGGGGAGCAAGGATAGGTGTATCAGAGGCAGTTTCAAATTATTTTATCATGGTGTGGATGGGAGGAGAAATGGCATAGGCATTATCCTGAAGGAACAGTATGCTAAGAGTGTTTTGGAGGTGAAAAGAGTGTTGGATAGAGTGATGTTTATGAAGCTGGAACTTGATGGTGTAATGATGAATGTTGTTAGTGCATATGCTCCACAAGTTGGGTGTGCGATGGATGAGAAAGAAAAATTTTGGAGTGAGTTGGATGAAGTTGTGATGACTGTATCCAAGGGTGAGAGACTGGTGATTGGAGCAGATTTCAATGGGCATGTTCGTGAAGGGAACAGAGGGGATGAGGAAGTGATGGGTAGGTATGGTGTTAAGCAAAGGAATGCAGAAGGTCAGATGGTAGTGGATTTTGCAAAAAGGATGGACATGACTGTGATGAATACATATTTTAACAAGAGTGAGGAGCATAGGGTGACATACATGAGTGGAGGAAGATGCACACAGGTGGATTATATCTTATTTAGAATGGTCAGTCTGTAGGAGATTGGAGACTGTAAAGTGGTGGCAGGGGAAAGTGTAGTTAGGCAGCATAGGATGGTGGTTTGTAGAATGACATTGGTGATCAAGAAGAGGAAGATGAGTGTGAGGGCAGCACCAAGGATCAAATGGTGGAAACTGAAAAAGGGTAATTGTGAGGAGATGTTCAGGGAAGAGTTAAGACAGGCACTGGGTGGCAGTGAAGAGTTACCGAATAGCTGGGTAACTACAGCAGAGCTAGTAAAAGAGATGGCTAGAAAGGTGCTTGGTGTGACATCTGGAAAGAGGAAGGAGGACAAGGAGACCTGGTGGTGGAATAAAGAAGTACAGGAGAGTATACAGAGAAAGAGGTTGGTAAAGAAGTGGGATTGTCAAAAAGATGAAGAAAGTAAACAAGAGTATAAGGAGATGAGGTGCATGGCAAAGAGAGAGGTGGCAAAGGCTAAGGATAAGGCGTATGAAGAGTTGTATAAAAGGTTGGACAGTAAGGAGGGAGAAAAGGACCTGTACCGATTGGCTAGAGAGAGGGACTGAGCTAGTAAAGATGTGCAGCAGGTAAGGGTGATAAAGGATAATGAGGGAAACATACTCACAAGCAAGGAGAGTGTGTTGAGCAGATGGAAAGAGTACTTTGAGGGGTTGATGAATGAAGAGAATGAGAGGGAGAGAAGGTTGGATGATGTGCAGATAGTGAATCATGAAGTGCAGTGGATTAGCAAGGAGGAAGTAAGGATAGCTATGAAGAAGATGAAGAATGGAAAGGCTGTTGGTCTAGATGACATACCTGTGGAAGCATGGAAGTGTTTAGGTGAAATGGCAGTGGAGTTTTTAACCAGATTGTTTAATGAAATCTTGGAAAGTGAGAGGATGCCTGAGGAATGGAGAAAAGGTGTTTTGGTACCGATATTTAAGAATAAGGGTGATGTGCAGAGTTGTAGTAACTACAGAGGGATTAAACTGATCAGTCACAGCATGAAGTTATGAGAAAGAGTAGTGGAAGCTAGATTAAGAAGGGAGGTGATGATTAGTGATCAGAAGTATGGTTTCATGCCAGGAAAGAGCACTACAGATGTGATGTTTGCTCTGAGAGTGTTGATGGAGAAGTACAGAGAAAGTCAGAAGGAGTTGCATTGTGTCTTTGTAGATTTAGAGAAAGCATATGACAGGGTGCCTAGAGAGGACTTGTGGTATTATATGAGGAAGTCGGGAGTGTCAGAAAAGTATGTAAGAGTGGTACAGGATATGTACGAGGGTAGTGTGACAGCGATGAGGTCTGTGGTGGGAGTGACAGATGCATTCAAGGTGGAGGTGGGATTACATCAAGGATCAGCTCTGAGCCCTTTCTTATTTGCAATGGTGATGGACAGGTTGACAGACGAGATCAGACAAGAGTTCCCGTGGACTATGATGTTTGCAGATGACATTGTGATCTGTGGTGAGAGTAGGGAACATGTGGAGGAGATCCTGGAGAAGTGGAGATATGCTCTACAGAAAAGAGGAATGAAGGTCAGCAGGACTAAGTCAGAATATATGTGTGTGAATGAGAGGGAGGATAGAGGAATGGTGAGGATGCAGGGAGCAGAGGTGGCAAAGTTGGATGAGTTTAAGTACTTGGGATCAAGAGTTCAGAGTAATGGTGAGTGTGGAAGAGAGGTGAAGAAGAGAGTACAGGCAGGATGGAGTGGGTGGACAAGAGGGTCAGGAGTGATTTGGGACAGAAAGTACCAGTAAGAGTGAAAGGGAATGTCTACAAGAGGGAAGTGAGACCAGCTATGTTATATGGGTTAGAGACAGTGGCACTGACAAAAAGGCAGGAGTCAGAGCTTGACATGGCAGAGTTGAAGATGCTAAGATTTGCACTGGGTGTGACGAGGATGGACAGGATTAGGAATAAGTATATTAGAGGGTCAGCCCAGGTTGGAAGGTTTGGAGACAAAGCCAGAGAGGCAAGATTACATTGGTTTGGACATGTGCTGAGGAGGGATGCAAAGTATATTGGGAAAAAGATGCTAAGGATGAAGCTGCCAGGTAACAGGAAAAGAGGAAGGCCTAAGATAAGGTTTATGGATGTGGTGAGAGAGGACATTCAGGTGGTTGGTGTGACAGAGCAAGATGCAGAGGACAGGAAGAAATGGAAACAGTTGATCTGCTGTGGTGACCCCTAACGGGAGCAGCAGAAAGAAGAAGAAGATTGAGCCATCATCCTAGGTGAAGGTGAAATGCAGCTGAAGTCTATGAGCATACCTGCAGAAGACACACAGTCTGTAAGCTCAGTCATGTGTCTGCATACAGTCCATTGAAGTATGTCTCAAGCTGCATACACCAACAGGAACTATGAAGTCATCATAACATTACCTGATGTTGACAAACCTATGTGCATGTGTGGTATGGCATATCCTGGCACCTCACAGACAGGTAAATCTGACCTTTCTCATATGTAGCCTGGTGAGAGGGAAATCAATGGGTTCCATGATGTTATCACATATGAATAATAGCTTTGAGTTTGTGTTTTGCCTCAGATGTTTGACTGTTGAGACAGTGGTGCATGTGCTATTATGTGTACTGTATTCTGCAGATGTATGATTATGTGTATTGAGGTTGCAATTGGGTTTCTGATGTGTCTGTTGTTTGTGGATGTATCTGGTAAGGAGCTCCACACATGCAGGTGTGCGTGATGTGGGTGTGGGTGGAGTTCATGGTGAGTTGTGCATGTTGGCAAACTGCTCATTGTCATATGTACTGACTGGTGTGTGAGACAGCATGGAATCAAGGTTTGTAATATAGTCACATCTCTCACATGTCGTGTTTGTGTGGCATAGGAGTATAATGGTGGGGACACTTTCCACATCTCGACAGCGGTCATTGATAATGCCATTAGCAATACAGACTTGCTTGTGTGTACATCACAGCAGGCCATGGTTAGGCAGTGGCCTGACAGATGTTGAAATGTAACATATTATCATCTTTATGTAGTTCTCCTAAGGTAACACAGCACCTTACAGTGTGCCATAACATAGTTCAGTGAGTATGATGCTTTGCCAGGCATGTGGCCCTTGCATTAACCATAATCCTGTTATTAGCATGGGCGCCATAGCATATCTACTAATGTGGCAATGTACAACTCCAGCAAAGTTAGTGTCATGCTGCTATACCCTTGGGGTTGACAGCCTCAAACACATTGCCTGTAGGCACACCTTGCAATGAAGATGTGGATATCTGTGCACGTACAGAGAACTTGTTCAATTCTGCAGTCATTACTTTGGCCTTGCTAGTCTACACTGCCTGACAAGCAACTAGACAGCAAACTGGATGTTGTATGACATGATGTGGGAACACAGACATGTGTTCCAGTTACATAAATGTACAGTATGACATAGGTATGGCATGTGTGAAGTACACACACTTTGGCTAAAGGTGGCCACTCTTCTGCAGTAGGCCTCAGATCCATGACCTGCAGATGTGCCCCATGAAGTTGTTGAAGATCAAGCTGCATGAATTGCTTTGAAATTGTCACCTAATAGGGATCACTGCCACTGTGGTGCTTGTTCGAGCAACCTTGGATGTCTATATCACCGGACATTGAACATATTATACTGTGAAACTGCACCTGTGCTCTGACTCACCATCTGTTCAGTACCCTAGTGAAATCCTAACAACCATGGAATACAAGACATAATACATGCCATACTCAAATGATTACTGTAGTTGCTAATCAAGGCATCTACTTGGAAAAGGATATGTCAAGCCTACAGAGCCTTGCGTGATGTGGGACATCTATGTGGATGAACAAACAAGCTATGGTCTGCTCCTTATGTTGAGCTTGGTACTAATGTTTTACTTCTAGTGAGAGACAAAGGGTAGGAGCCTGGTATCCCAGGAGAGAATGGTTGCGGTGATACCAACAGTAGTAGTAGCCAGGCACCAACATTTCAGGGGACTCCCCTCTTGTCAACATTCCTCACGAGGTAATTTTGTCATTTCAGTGCACACTGCTTGAGTAGAGACTAACTGCAAAATAACTGTGCAAACACTCCCTCCTTACCTTTACTGGGTGTACATATGACTTTCCCGTCCAATGTTTGCCTGTGGTCTGTACAAACACAGATATCTTGGATGACTATCTTCTTGGAAACTATGATGGAATTAACTACAGTACTTAGTTGCACACAGGACAACTAGCATGTAGTGACAAGCACTGTCCCCAGATGCCTCATTAGTTTTATATTTAAAGCCACGAAAATACTTATCATGGAAATGATCAGTAACAATGTAGTACACTTGCAGACACTGGCCCAAATCCAGTTTGTTTTGTTTAAGATCAGATCATGCCTACCCTAACCATTGGACCTTATTGAGTGTTAAACTATGCAATGGATGAGAGGAAAATGACTCACTCCACCTACCATGGCCTGAGAAGGCATTTGACATCTTTTAGCCATCAGGCATTGCTGAAACACTGTACAGGTTATGTTCAAACTAGTATGTCAGCTGGTGGATAGCCAAGTGTCTGACAGTCATTACCCTGGAGGATAGCATTGTGTAGTCCACCGCGACAATAAGGCCAGTCACCAGTGGACTTTCCTCACAAGTCATTCCTGGGACTACACCTCCAATCCATTCCCTTGTTGTCAGAGGCATTGACAAACACTAAACACCAGGGAATGCACAATACTATACTTTTGGAAGTCATCCACCCCCTGGAAAATATCATATTGTCCGCACAGCTCCAACAGTTGACTCATTAGTCAGGGCCTTATGGATACAGAGTGATCTAGCCTTTGACTTTCACTGGTCAGAAAGATATGGGGATTCATTCAATATTGCACAACCTATAGAGAAAGGTATGGCATGCAAATCCCAGAATATCACTGTTACACTGTATTTGGCACTCATCGCACCTATCACTAAGTGCAATGCCACCTTTGGTATGTAATTACACAGGAACATCTGACAATGGTAACAGCCACAGAGGCTCCACAGTAAACCAATACACAGTGTACATAACATGTCCTATGCAGCCCATGTCAAGGTTCATAGGTTCATAGGTGTGTACTAGGCTAATGGCCCTGGAGCCTTTACAAGCCTAGCCCATAGGATTACCCTGGCATCGTGCCACCCGACCTTAGTTTCCAGTGCCTCTGTCAAGTAGAGCCACTGGAGTGATTCCCGGGGTGAATTTTCTATTTCCCATCCACTCATCAAGATTTCTTTTGAAGAGGGCCACTGAGGCACTCTGCTTGACATGTATGGGAATTCTATTCCATAGCATGGGCAGTCTCTGGGTTATGAACCTGTCCCTCCAGCTTGTTCTGTTGATTGTGGTAATCATGTTGAGGTCTCTGGAGTGTGTAGTGCAGAGCGATTGGGATTTATTTAGATGTAGCATTTCTAACAGAGCTGGGTCAGACCTGGCTTTTTAAGTCAAGCAGAGATCGCCTCTAAGTAGGTGATATGAGACAGAGAATAGTTGGAGTTTTTTGAGTCTGTCCATATAGGACAAGTGCTTAAGGCCTAAGATCCTCTTTGTGAGGTATTTTTGCGGCCTCTCCAGTTGTAGGTGTCTAGTGAGGTACATGCCAAATGGAGCATTGTACTCGATGATTGGCCTAATGAGGGAATAGTAGGGGGAGAAAATGACCCCTTTCTTCCTGGATGCAAAACTCTTAGTAATGAGATGTGCCACATAGAAGGACTTTCTGACCACAGCGGCAATGTGGTGGTCAAAAGAGAGGTTGCTGTCAACCTGTGTTCCCAGATTTCTTATGATGCCTTCTGTGTTCAGTGGACTAACATCGATGTGGTAATTCATGGGAACTGGGTTTTCCCAAAGGGGATGATGACACATTTTTTGGCATTGAGCTTAAGGCCATGGTTCTGACACCAGTCATTGGTCTCAGTGAGGCCTTTCTGTAGGATGTCAGCATCACTTGGGGAGTTAATTATGTCTCCCAACTTGCAATCATCTGTGAACTTTGTCAGCCAGAGTCCCTTCATGTTGGCCTGAACTTCAGAGAAATAGATAACAAACAGGAGAGGACCCAGGACCGAACCCTGTGGGACTCCACTCGTGACTGGTCGACAGTCTGACTTGGAGTCAGCTACTTTCGCACTGCAAGTTTTATCTGTGAGCCAGTTGGCAACCCACCTAGTGATGTACAGGTTGATGCCTAGCTTAGTGAGTTTTTATATGATTCCTGAGTGTGCAATGGTATCCAAAAGCCTTGGCCAGATCAAGGTAGGCTGTATGAACCACCTTGCCTTCATCCACAGCTCTGGTGACTAACTCAAAGAAGTCAACCAGGTTGAGCAGACATGATCTACACTTCACAAAACCAAACTATGTGGGTTCCAGTGTTTGGAGGTTCCCTATATCTTTGTTTATTAGGTCCATGATGATGTGTTCCATAGCTTTGTATATCAGACTTGTCAGGTTAATGGGGCGATAGTTCGCAGGGTCTATAGGCGTTCCACCTTTGTGGAAATGGATGACTGTAGCAGTGCACCATTCAGTAGGGGCAAAGCCTGAGGTGAGACTGTGATTGAACAGGGCACACAGGTGAGGTGCCAATAGTTCATGTACAACACAGCCAGGGATATTGTCAGGCCCCATAGAAGCTGTATTCTTGGCCTTTGATAGTGCTGATTTAACCTGTGCAGCAGTAATACTGGGTGCCTGGCAATCTACTGGTATTGTGATTGGTCCTTTGGTGAGGGAGAGAGGGGTAAAGTTGGCACTGAATCTATCGGCTAGTATATTGGCAATATCTGTTGGCTCAGTATAGGTGGTACCATTGTGCAACAGCTCCGAGCAAATCTGGGTATTGCCGTGGAGATTTTTTAAATAACTATAGAAGGCCTTGTGGTTGTCTTTACTATCTACTGCAATTTTGTTTTCATAGCCAGCTTTAGAGGATTTGATGAGGGATCTCAACTTTTTGTTGAGGTTGATAAGGGAGTTTTTCCAGTCTTGGGACTTCACCTGTTGCTCAAGCTGTTGCAGAGAGACTGACTTACAACCTGCTGTGATATTCAGAAAAAATAAGAGTTTATTCTCAGTTATCATCTGCACTTTTGATTTAATATCTCTGTAATCTGTACAACTGTTTTGTACTCTCCTTTTTGTTGTGAGATAGAGCTAATATCTGTTAGTGTTGACCTCAGTTTGTAGTGAAATCCTTTGTCTAGAGGCCTATCTGTTTTCTTAATGAGAGAATGTGAACAGAACTGGTTTTATCTAGCCAGAGCATTCCTGGCTAGATAAAAGGATGAAGACCATAACTGTGTATTCTGTCTTCTACATGTTTTGGAGGGGAGATGTATAGCTGCCGTAAATGGAGGTGTCAGATCCCACAGTGTACCTCTTGCATATCCAAGAAAGGACTAGCATGAGAATTACCTGTTCTGCTTAGCTATACCTTGACTGTGGTATAAATAGGACATGCTGGAGAGACAGGTATGTAACCCAGAAACTACAACCTATTTGTATATTTGTAACAGGCTCCCCATCCATGTGAGGCACACTTCCACTCTAATGCACATCATGTGCAAGTTAAACAATGGGATGTGGAACAGGGCAATTAAAAGTGGTTTAGGACACAGGGAAATTGTAGATGGTTTATCTGGTATGCCACAACTTGTAGATATGTCAGCTTCCAAAACCCTGCTTACACTTATCAAGGCTACCAGACCTTGTCAGAGATTGGGGATGAATGCGTGGGCTGAAAGCAGCTATTGTTCTTGTTAGCCTGTTATACACATATGAACCTATGCAGCCATGCATCTATACTGCTTTACCTTTCTGAAGACATTTTTCTTCTGTGCTTCCATTCCATCCTATTCTCTGATGTTTATGGGTTTTATTGTAGCTGTGTACCCATAGGTGCAGCCTACACAATCCTGAAACTGAAACATAAACATTTCCATGAGACACCTTTCATTGTTTAAGTATACAGTCATTACAACATCATTCAAAGTAATATACACAAAATAATATAATTTACTCATTACAAATGGCAGCATACAATACCTATCAGTGACTAGTACTAGTGGCATGTCAAGGGCAACAGTGGATGAAACAAATGCATAGCAATTTAGATAGTCACCCTGTGCATCTGACACATAACTTCATTTCCCCTGCATCAATGACAGAGATGTGGCACAAGTATCATCACTTGCACAGGATATTGTGTGGAGATGCAGCAGGGCTAGGCTGACTCAGTAGGTTGGCAAGAGTGTGTGTGAGTCAGGAAGGGAAGCAGGCAAGATGGACCATGGAAATGTGCCATGTGTATCTGTAGGTGACCTGATTGTGACAGTGGTGTGTGAGTGTCTGCATGAAGACAGCCAAGATCAGTGCTAGCCTTACATGTCTGTATGTTGGACAGCTTTGAACCATGCATGGTAAAGCTGACAGTTCACTGTCTCTGCCTCCGAACAATGGAACTGGCTCTGCCAGGAGTTGCACTGGCACCTCCAAGCCCAAGGTCAGAAACTGGACTACTTCCTGAGGGTGACTGCTATCTACTGGGACTGTGTCCTCCATGGGCATGCCCAGAACCATGAGCCCATGGCATGCCATGACTTGTTGTGGACAGCACACTCCCCTCTGGAGCGCTGGATGTACTGCCACTACTGGAGAGTGATTTTGCATGACAACATGGACTCTCAGCAGATGTAGTTGCTGACCTATGTCCACAAGTCTGATGCTGAATTCTAATCAAACATTCCATCTCAGACAATGTGTGTTCCAAGACAGATATTCTGTGATCTGTCTCAGACCAACATCTTTCCACTGCATAAGTCAACCAATCCAAGGTACCAGCAATGTGGTGGAGGCGGTCACAAATGAAAGACTGCTGCATCCATAACCCTGAGCATTCATCTGGAGTTCCTTTTGGAACATTCCTATGCCTCCATGATGGCCCTAAACATACACTGCACGACACTTGATGAGACACCTGCAACAGGTGGTGCAAGGACAGCAGGCCTCTTACAAACACCCCTATCAATCTGCCTGTGTGGAACTTTACCAGCTCTTTGGCGATGACCAGAATTGACACTCACTGCAGCCATAATAGCCACACTTTCCTGTTCAATGTTCCCACCCTCTGACTGTCGAATATCTGTGGCCTCAGGAAACTGGATATTCATAGGCATACTGACTGTGTATGATGATAATGAGGCCAGAAGAGGAATGGTAACCTCTGTGACAGATTCAGCCCCTGCAACCTCCACCTGTGCCTCACTTTGGCCACTATCATCATCAGAGTCTGAAGAGACACTGACATCAGGTTGTGAAGAGGACAGAGCCGAATCCACCATGGTCACCTGTGATAAAAAGGGAAAACCAGTACAATAATAACTGCACTACTATACCCAGCAGTACTATCTTGCAATATATGTTAAACTGTATACAGTGCTGTCAGTATTATAGACTTGTTTAACCTCATATACTAGGACATCATTTTCTAACACACCTCTGTTGTTACTTGTAAATAAAAAGTTCTTTAATCAAGAATCTCATGAGCAACAATGATGTACACTGTTGGCATTTGG
Organism: Protopterus annectens; assembly: GCF_019279795.1. NCBI lineage: Eukaryota > Metazoa > Chordata > Ceratodontiformes > Protopteridae > Protopterus > Protopterus annectens. The sequence continues at coordinate 711,331,689 of NC_056746.1, forward strand.
CAAAACTCTGTACACTTGACACATATGGCAATCTGTAATGTCCTGAAAATACTGTCAAATCTATCAGTGTGTTCACACCTACAAGGCATAGGTATGACTCTAAACTGTGTCCAGTTGCAAAATATCTGTGCAGTTGATGATCATGCAGACAGTTCATCAATCGAGCTGGAAGGCCTGGGATGACACTTTAGTGAATACATTGCACTAAGTCTACACCTATTACAAAACAGTGTTCTGCTTACCAGGAGAGGAGCACGGCCATGTTCGATACCCGATGGCCCTGTGAAAATTTGAGGGAGAGGTAATATACACAGCACCACATGTTGCACTATAACAGGCTAATATGTCCAAATATCTCACATTTACAGTAGCTACTATGTTAATTGGTATGTTGGTCACAATCTGAGCATGAAATTCAAACTAAAATTATCCCCCCCCAAAAAAAAATACCTGACACCCTCATAAAACTATATACACCCTGACACACTGAATGCTACAGTATTCCAATGCTGATCCAACTAAGCATACCTGGGAGGTCCTCTTGCATGGAAATGGTAGCACCCACATCCATGACATACCATGTGATGGATGACGGGGAGCTATCCTGTGTTCCTAGGTTTGCCAGGCATTCCTCAGTGGCTAACAGTGGTTGTTCCACTGAAGGCCCTCCACCAGTGACACCATGATCCCTGGCCGTGTCTGCTGCTCTTCTACGTGTGGCAGTGATCATATTAGTGGCATGGTGTTGCACCTGCTCATATGTCCTGCTCTGGTGACCGATAGCATTCACATCATGAACCAGGTCAGCCCAAAATACTGCCCACTCTTCCCTGTTTGGCCTCCCCCTGGATAGCAAGAGTTGATGGTCTTGATGCAAGGCCTTAAGGATAATGTCATTTTCAGAGTCTATAAAAGGGCCCCAGTGTCAGAGATACATATCTCCTGAAAGACAACAAAATGTGAACACATGTTAGGATCATATACGTGGGAGTACAGTATGTAGAGATACAGCAACAATGGATGGCTGCCAGTATTCACTGCTTAATTACACATCTCATATTCAACACTATGCAAACATAGTAAGGGTGTGGCTGCAACTAGGATATAAACCAATAGGCATCTATTTGTTGTTTATGCCATGACAGATACTGATGTATGATCACATACCCAACACAGGAGTCCATTAAAGTGTGGACCCTGGGTGTAAAACCCCCTTTAATATATAAAAACAACAGTGCTGAACAAATAGCAGTGTAGTATTACAACCGCTATCAAGGGAAATTTGCAGGAGACTGATATACCTAATTAACAAAAAGCATTCTACCCTTACTATACTCTAGTTCTATAAGTGTAACGCATCTGGAGGTCAATGACATGTCATCATTAAAGTTCTAAGAAAGGCTTAATGATCTAATCCCCATTCCTCCATAAGTATATTCAAACATAGGCATCATGTTGGAAACAAAATGGTTACATACCTGATGGAGTACAACACTTCTCTGTTGAAAAGTACAATATATAAATGTTGTGATGAGTTCAGCATGTGAAGTAACTCTCATACTCAATGATTCCCCTAGCTAGCTGTTTGCTTTTTTAACATGGTTCTCATTAGCAAGGGTTTGCCTCTGAACCAATCTGTGCTTCTGAGATGATAATTGCAGCCAACAATAAAAAGTATAATAAGCCAATCTCATGCAACCACTGAACAAGATATAAGGGCTCAATGTAGATTACAACCCCTTTCTCATATGTTGGGTTGGAAATTACTGAGGTATAGATACTACGTCATGGCAGAGGCAGAATGTCTGTAGCAACTACGTTTTACATGCAAATGAAGCTGAAGGTGATGCTGCAGGCGATAGGCATAGGCAGAGAGGGTAAACACTTTGCAGGACAACAAGCTTTAAGAGTAAGTGCAGGACCTGTGTCAGCCTTGCTGTATAGGCAGAGCCAGACTGAAGGTACCCATCCCACCAGGAATTAAGGTATGTGTTTCAGGTAAGTATGTCAGTAACACAATACAAGGCAAAAACTTGGTGTGTTCTAGAAAAAGGTAAGGGGGTACATTAACCATGATGTCATGCAATTGGACAACTGCCAAGTCATGTGTTATGTCATGGTCATCCCTTGTTAAGTGTGTGGTGGTAGCCCTTGCATCTAGCTCAACCTCCATATATGCATGTTACTTGTGCATCTGTGGTTGTGTGTGATACCACCAGCAAATCATTGTGGGCTGCAGTCTGATATTACTGGGCTACAATTTCAGTACACACTTTAACATCCTCTAGGAATTCAGGCTAATGCATGACCGGGCATTCTCTGCACTTTCTAGTATTGTACTAAGAGTATTTAAGAGCGGTCGTATCTGTAGGCCTATGACCTCTATTATTCAGATACAGACATTCCAACTGTACTGCTTTGGGTGGATAAATATGTAATGAGACAGACATACATATCACAATTTATAATGTTGATGTCCACATACATGTATTTTCATTGCTAGACGCAGCTGTAATTGAACCCAGGACCATGTGTACAAAAAAGCAATATTTTCAATGGATTTTACAGACTGAGCTACAGAGTCACTGTTACAGCAGGTATATTTTTACATGTTGTAGTTAACATTGCACAGTTATCTGCTGTTAAATACTGCACTTACATCTATTATTATGTGTATGGCTTTAGAGTATTCTATTTGTATACCGGAGTCCCAGTTAAAATTCTAATTTATATTAATCTTTTAGTAAGCGTATTCTTACATGTTATACATATAATTGCATGGTTACCTGCTGTTAGATACCTTACTTACATCTAGGCTTATGTGCTTGGCTTTATAGTGATGTATTTCTCTACTAGAATACCAATCATGATACTGTTTTTCTATTAATCTCTTAGCTGATTTGCTGGGTGAGGGGTGATACACAGCATTGCTTCGACATGCTTAATGGTAGGAATTGAGCATTACTCTGTTTCATTAAAACATCCTGTGTTAATTATTAGCTGTATGGCTTGGCAGGTTGATCCACTGTTCTGCAGGTGTGATGGACCTGCATTCAAAATAGGGTGCGGGTGTACTTTTTGAATGAGATTAATTGCTTCAAAAGGATATATCAATGTAGCGCTATTTAGCATAGCTAAGTGATGTGGTGCACGGTGTCATGCAAAAAACTTTTAAAGAAAATAAAAATTGGGAGATAGAACAGTGGTGGAATGGGGGTCAAGCAGGGAAAAACATAGTGTAAGGCAGGTAGGGATGTGCAGAATGGGTATAGAACAGAACCATAGCTATCCATTTCTTGAACAGCAACAACTGCGCACTTTCACAGATTTTTTTTTTAGCTAAATTTGGAGTGTCACCCACAGACAAGGGTGATGATAGCATAAGAATGTTGTCAAGCCAATTGGACCAAATTAAGCATGTCCAGTGGACACGTGTGTGAAATGGAGAGCTATGTATGAGATGATTTTTTTTTTTTTTTTTTTTTGGGACAGGTGCCCATTTTAATTTTCTTTTTTTCAAGGTGAGACTGAAATGTTAGGGAAGGGACATAGGTACATGAGGGATAAGCTGGGCAGGTGAGGAAGTTTTTGCAGACAGACAAGACAGCAGGCAGGGTTGGTGTGTGACACAAGAGGGGGGTTGAATACCTTGGATGGTGAGGGTGTTGTGGAATCCCAGTCCTATGAGTGCCACTCATTGTAGTAGTGTGACTCAAGTCCTCACCCATGGGACTATCAATAGTGCACCTTCACTGCCCCTGTGGTGGCAGATGCTGGTGTCCAGAGCAAGGCTGCCCCACCAGGATAGACAGTATGATCTCGATCCAGCAGAGACATGCACCGACAGTTTGACAAAGCTACTCACACACCATACCTAGCAGTTCCTCATGGGTGACAAAATCACCCACTCCACCTCCATTCCCAGAGGGGGGCCCAGCCTGTGGGGCAGAACTACCCTATGCAACAGGTAGTGCAGGGGCAGCACAGGTGGCACCACCAGGCTGCAGCCCAGATGTGCTGGGCCCTGGTGCCACTGCTGGGGGAGCCAAGGTAGGTGGTTCTCCAGGAACTGGCCTACCCTGTCACAATGTAGTAAATTAATTATAAACATAAGGTAAAAAAAGAAATAACCAAACAAATGTTAGTATTAACATAACTGAAGATAATACTGATTAATAAAATAACACATAAAGGAATATTATGAGGAACACAACAATAAGTAACATTAAGGAAAGTATGTTAACAGCAAACCAGTATGAAATAATACATGAGGCCAACATAATAGTTAGTTACAAATAAAATATTAATATCAAATCATAGCAATAAATAACATTAATAAATTAAATAAGATAAGGGGTGGGGAGAGAGAGAGAAAAAACATAGCATTAGTAACTTTGCAGGAAATATTACTACACAGATTACTAATATATACTTCTACAGATGTGCAATTTCAGTTGTGAGTACAGTGACAGCAATTCTTGTATAGATGATGTTGCACGTACATACCTCTCAACCTGTTAGCATGGGATGATATGGGCCAAGCACAAACAAATGCTGGTACACAGGCACAACTACAGGGAACTGTTTTACATAGTGTGCTCATACATTACTACCAAGGTGTTCTGTAAATGGATTTGCCAATAAATTACATTCCAAGTAATGTGATGTATCTGATAATCAATGGCCAGTCATATCTGGCACTAGTCATTACATTCTTCAAAAGAGTGAACGTTGAGAGGTATGTTCATGTACACTAAGTACACTAGACAGCTGGTTATTTGTCAGCTGGCTGCCATAGGATTAGAACCCCCAAGCTGTGACTGCAGTAATTATGTGCACTTTATTTCAATATCATGAATTCTCAAAACACTATTCTTCTTTATTACTTTTATTGCAGCATTTTGTATGAAATCCTACATTTACACACATGCATCGCTGTGTGTGGTATCATATTGGAAACCAAATGCAGTGAGCACATGAATAATGAGCACATTTGTTGAATACAACAATTATCAAAGCACCATCTCCTTTTACACTCTAATGATTAATGTCACATGAAATCTGGAAGTTACACACATGTATGGTGTGTAGATCATCTGTTGACCTAACCATATACTCTGTTATTTACTTGAGTACTATCTACAGCATATTTTGGTGAAATTATTTAAACTGAGGCTTGACACTTACTCTGGGTACTGTAATACATGCATATCTGAAATTTGATGATGCCTTATTTCTTAGTTAATATGTAACAGTTGACTGGTATCTGAATGGAACACACATGCGGTGAATGCAGGAATAATGAAAACCTATTTGAAAAGATTAGTTATCAAAGCACAATCTTGATTTAAACTGTATTGAAAATGTCCCCTAAAATCCCCCATTTAGACACATGGATAGCAATCCAGGAGTTCAGTAACCTTACCCATATTGCATGTTCATTGCCTGGGTGGAATATACAACATTATGTCAGACAACATGAGCACAACACAGGCTTGAACCTTACTCTGGATAATGCATTACATTTATTTCAGACAAGTTTTGCTGCATTCTTTATTCATTTACATTTCACAGTTGACTAGTGTCAGATTAGAACACACATGCAGTGAATACAGGAATAATGAACACTTTTTATTTTAAAACATTACATATCAAAGCACCATCACCCTTTAGATTTTATTGACAAATGTCGCTTCAAGTCTGGCATGCAGGCTGTGGATAGCTGTGTAAGATGTCTAATAAATAACCCATAAACCCTGTTCATTGAGTGCAGCCTACTTTATATTTCAGATAATAAGCAGACCAGAACAGTGACTTTTAATACTGGTAGACCAGAACATGTTTGGAAGCTATACTACGTAGTAATGCATGTTTACCTGATTCAACTTGCTTTACCATTTCAGGTAGGCAGTGACACATTGCGAAACATGTTACATGTCCTAGATATGTCATATCTGACTGTCAAGACTGCAAACTCTGTAACTAATTTATTATAAGATTATGTTATGCATTATGTTATTACTCTGATGCTTCCCTACTTAACACACTTTCGCCTCATCCTGCTCAGGCGTTCTGCATGGGACTGGACATTGCAAGCCCTCTCATCTGCAGTTGCTGAAAGAGAAGCAAACCATTATATATTATTTATTTTATTTATTTATTTATTTAACATTTGTTGACCGGGAATGTCCCGGTCAACAAATGTTAAATAAATAAAAAAAATAAATAAAATACCTAATACTTTTGCCATTAGGGACTCCATTGTGTGACACACAGATGCCTCACTCACCAGGTTGGACAAGGAGAAGATAAAACTTAATTGCCTGTCTGGAGCCAGGATCCAAAATATCACACACTCAAGTTACTACACTCCAGGTACCAATCTGATACTATCATAATCCATGTGGGTGTAAATGACCTGAGATATACCTCACTGGACTATGTGAAAAGAGACATAATGGATCTCTTGGAATATGTGCCACAGATAAGTATTAGCCTTGCACTGAGCACTATTCTACTTTCTTCAAGGATGATACCACAGTATGAACATGAAATTGTTGATTTCAATAACTGGTTTAGTTTCTGGTGTCACTCTAGGGAGATCCAATATCTGTCAGCATGGGAAAACTTGGTCGAAAGACCATGTTGCTTTCCCAAGGATGGGTTACACCTGTCCACCCTAGGCTTTTGGATATAATTTATCATTTGGCTGCCCCCCTTAGAGCTTTTTATAGGCTATGCCATAGTGAAAATGTCTAGAGTGTGTATATGATATTTCAGATCCTGGCTCCAGGATCCCCTCTGCACATCACTCATCAGACCCATCATAGAGTACAATGCCCCATTTGGGATGTAACTTACAAGATACTTGCAACAGCTGGAAAGACCGCAGAAGTACCTCACCAAGAGGATCACTGGCCTCAAACAGACTTAAGAAACTCCAGCTGTACTTGGTTGCATACTACCTACTCAGAGGTGATCTCTGCCTGACATACAAGGCCACGTCCAACCCAGAACTGATGGACATGCTCCACCTAAAGAAAACCATATCCCCTCTAGCCACACGCTCTAGGGATCTAAACCTCACCACAGCAATAAATAGGACATGCTGGAGGGATAGATTCCTGTCCCAGAGACTTCCCATGATCTGGAACAAGATTCCGATCTACATTAGGCAGAGCTCCTCACTAACACTCTTCAAGAGAAACCTTAACGAGTGGATGGGAAACAGGAAGTTTACCCCAGGGATCACTTCAGTGGCTCTGCTGGACAGAGACACAGGGAACTAATCTAAGGGGGCAGTGAAAGCCAACACATTCCGGCTAAGCTTTTAAATGCCTTTGGGCAGATAACCTAGTACCTACCTATGAACCTATTAACCTACAAGCAACCTTAAGGTGTTTCTACTCAATGCTTGGAGCCTGAATGTAGACATCTGTGCAGTGGCAAGACTTAGTTTAAAGCTGCTTAAAGTACTCCAGAAGTACAAGGCTACAGTGCCTTCCACACATTTAGACTAACAACTGCACAGACTGGGGCCAAAGGTGGAGGTGTTTCGATGTATGTTCGTAACAAACATACCTCCAGGTTGGTTAAACAGAATGATAACATGGAGCTTATCCACATGCAAGTCACCATTGGTAAGGTCCTTCACTATATCATGGCTAGCTACAGGACACCATCTTTGCCTCTAGAGTCTCATGACTCTTACCTAAACCTAGTAAAAGCACTCACTAGCCAACCTAACACACTATTCATCGGTGACTTTAAATAACACATAGTAGTCTGGGAAATGTATACTGCCTCAGACTCACAAGTGCAACACTTCCTGGACTTTATAAACACAAACACCCTGGAATATATTGGATCCAGTACTCACCACAAGGCAGAGTGTTGCACCCCCATGTCACTTCCTCACTAGTGAAGCTGGACCACAAAGCTCTCTCATTTAAAGTAACAATCAACCCAGAAAATCCAGCTAAACCAGTAATAGTTAGGAGCTCTTCCAAGGCAAACTACATCCTATCAAGTGACAGTTTGTCAAAATTCAAGGCTCCCCCAACTCTACAACCACAGCTATCTATGCAGAATTATTCATAGAGACACTATACAAATGTGAATGGCTGCATAGAGGCTGCCATACTTATCAGAAATTGACCCAAAACCAACACAAAAAACAAATCCCACTGGTAGAATTATTACCTAATCAGGGTGTATAATAAAACAAGAAAACTCATGGCCAAAATCAGGAAAAACAACTCCCTTAAAGACAAGTGCTCTCTTATACAACTAAACAAGAAACTAACAGGCCTAATTAAGTCTAACAAGGCCATCTATGTAGTCAGGATAACATTGCAGGCTAAGGAGAATCAGAAGTCCTTCTTCATCTTTTTCCAGAACCTTAGAGGTAACACACAAGTGTGTTGAAGTGGCAATGAACGGAAACACCCACACTGATCAAGATGGCACAGAAAATCTACTAATAAATTTAGCTAAACTTCACCCCCATTCCCCTCAGCTCCACCAGGTGAAATTTCCTCAAACATACTTCCCCAGTTATCAGGAGGGGGCAGGTGCTGTAAGCACTTACTAAAGCAAACAACATGCCTCCATGGATCCTGACAACATCCGTGGTTGCCTCTTGAACAGTCTAAAACATTATCTTCAGGACCACTTGAAGCAGTCTGCAACTACTGCCTTGAAACAGGCTACCTTCCAAGTGAATGGAGGACCTCAAGGGTGGACTATTAACTGACCCAGGGAACTAGAGATCCACCATTCTAACAAGCTTAATACTCAAAGCCATGGAATGAGCTATCACTGAAATGATAAAAATGGACAACAACACCCTAAAGACAGTGAACCCTTCTTAATTTTACTTTGGTAAGGGAGTTTCATGCCTACTTAACCTGGTAGGCTTCTGTGAGAGGGTCACCAAGGCAACAGATGAGATTAAAGCAGTGCATACAGAGTACCTTGACTTAACTAAGGCATTTCATACAATACTGCACTCAGGCACTGTTGACAAGCTTTCTGAGGTGGGGTAAACCCTTATATAACTCACTGCATTACTGGCAGACTCATAAACAGGACCCATGAAGTAAGGGTCAGAGAAACCAGCTCCAGCAACAGACCAGACACTAGTGGAGTATCCAGGTCTCCAAGCTGGCCCTGCTCCTGTTTGGTATGTACATTTTGGAATTCAAGGTTAATGTTAAAGCCAATGGATTACCAAGTTCACAGAAGACTACAAATTGGGAGCCATTATAAATTCCCCTTAAAACAAAAATATCTTATAAGTGGGTTTAACACAAGCAAATGACTGGTGCCAAAGCCATAACCTCAAACTCAATGCAAAAAAATGCATTATAATGCCATTTGGGAAACTGTCAATGCAAATTATTTACTCCACAGATGAAATGCCCCTAAGATTCGACCAACTAGTAAGGTATTTGGTAACTTACATAGACAGCAATCTGGACTTTGACCAGCATGTAACTAAGATAATAAGAAAATCATTCTATTTCACCCAGCTTATAAGTAAGGGCATGGGCAAGATGACCAGGGATCACAGTTTTTCCAAGACAGTCCCAGTTTGGAAGTCTCTGTCCCGAAATCACAAACATTGTCCTTGGGACACAGAAATGTCCCAGTTTAAACTGCTCAGTCAGAAAGGTGACTTGGCTTCCCAGGGTGGCCAGTCCCGCTGCTTTCCCATCCTAAGCATCTCTGGGGACTTTGCGATTTTTCGGGGATGCCATTAGGTATGGGGTAAGGTTGGATGACTTTGCCCTGGCAGGAGCCTTCCAGGCCCTTCCACCATCAGTCAGTCACTCCCTCAAGGACTTCTGTCATGGGGGGTTCTGCTTGACCACACTCACCCAGTCAGGAGCTCTCCAGGACCTACACCCATCTGCCTGGCTCTCCCGTATTGACTTCTGTCAGGGTCAAACCCTACAGTCCTACCATTCAACCTGGCAAAGAGACCTTCCCCAGTCACAGCCCCCCCATGTCAGGGGACTCTGCCACCTGCATGTCTCCTGCAGGCTGCCAAATCATACCGGTTCACTCATTCCCTTGGACCCTCTCATGGGAGCTTCCCTCCCATCCTGTCGATTCCTCTGGAACTCCCGTCAGCCGCTGAGGGGCAGATCCTCTCTCATGAAGGCTTCAGGGTCCCCCTGCTTTCCCATCCAGAGCTGCTCTGGGGACTTTGAGATTTTTCAAGGATGCTGTTGGTTATGGGGTGAAGTTGGATGCCTTTGCCCCAGCAGGGGCTCTCCAGGCCCCTCTGCCATCCACCCTGGTTCTTCCTCAAGGACTTCCATTATGGGGAGCTCTGTCTGACCTTACTCACCCAGGCAGGAGCTGTCTAGGTCCCACCACTGTCCGCCAGTTGCTCCCTTAAGGACATCCATCATGGGGGGGGCTGTGCCTGACCCCGCACACACAGGCAGGAGCTCTCTAGGCCTCACTGCTGTCTCCCCTAGTGCTCCCTTAAGGACTTCCATTGTGGGGAGCTCTGCCTGACCCCCCTCACCCAGGCAGGAGCCCGCCCAGCCCTGCCACTGTCTGCCTCTCTCCCCCTTCCAGACTTCCATCCCAGAGGAGGCATGGTCCGTACCCCCTCACCCAGGCAAGAGCTGTCCTCTACCAGTCACTTTCCACCTCTCTCTCTCTCTCTCCCTTCCAGACTTCCATCGGGACTGACCCCCCCTGAGATTCCACTTCTACCCAGGAGAGAGCTTTTTTTCCAGGGTTGCATATTTCCTAACTGCTGCCAAATCATGCAGTGTCATGTGTGCTCTTGGAACCTCTCAGGGGATCTTCTCAGCCTCATAGAACTCTGCTAGGCCACGAAGCCTCAGACAGTCCCTCATCCAGACTTCTCTGACACTGGTTCTCCACTTTGCCTTGTACCTAGGGCTTTCAAACTTGCAGGGGAGATGGCCCTGGGTTCCCCCATCTCTGCACTTTTTGCAGCACACCTCAGTCTCTCACCCTCATTGTGGCAGGTGCCAATGAATGTGCATTGTTTCAAGCCTTCTGGCATGTGGCCTCTTGCCTCCTGGGTGGTGCTATTCACAGAGCGGCATCCCCACAGTTCCTGTTGAGGGATTGGAAGCCAACCAGTCTGCCCCAGTGTGAGATGACATGGCTGCCCTATCTCCACTCCCATGGGGGCTCGGAGAATGGGATTGCAGTCCTGACTTCCCGGGTCGGCCCTCAAGTGTCCCAGTTTAGGTCCTGTAACAAAATGATCACCTTGGGTATGGTATCCAGTTCAAAGGAAGTTATAGTACCACTCTAAGCAACTTTTATAAGACCTATTATTGAATATACTGCCCCCCCCCTTGGCATATATCTAACCAGACACTTACAACAGTTAGAATTCTCACAAAGGATTCTCACCAGGAAAATTCAGGGCATGAATACCCTGTCCTACACTGATCTTAGTTGATCTTAGCTCTATCTCTCTATTCATTGTCCTACAGGCTGCTGAAAGGGGCTCTTTTCCCAGCTTACATGGTTTCCACAAATTCAGCCCCAAAGGATCTATTGGACATGTGGAAAACATACAGCACCAGAGACACTTGTTCCAATTTTAAAGCATTATTGTAACAACTGGGACTTTGACCCATGGGATAAACAATGCAAATGTTTAAACTTAATGTATTAACTGACATTGCCAAAGAAAAACTAACTTTACACCATGGAAATGTGACAGATAGTGATATCTGAATGAATAAAGATACACTTTAGAGAGGCCTAAATGCATGTGGTTGTAATAGTCATTGGTACTCTAACGAAATATAGTTCACATGGATGCAAATACTTCAGAAGATATAGGGATCCTAAACATATAGTGGGGATATGTAATTTGTTATGATGATTACAACAGAAGTATTGCATCCATCACACATATGTAAGTGATTTTTATTCAAACTATATTCATTGTCATGTCTAGGAAGGTGGATACACACACCAGGTTGTGTATATCTCTGATATATTAATCATATATGTTAAATGGCACATTTCCATTATGCAAGGATTACTGATACATTGCTTGCAAAAAAAGAGGGCCGGGATTCAATAATCCTCCATGTAAGACTAAATAAGTCTTACTCAGAAACTGCAATCTAAGAGTATGACGAGAGCGTGTCATGCATATTCATGAGGGCGTGCTGACTCATCTCTAAGGCTAACACGGAGTATGCATGAGTGCAGGGGGCGTGTCAGACTGCCAAGCAGTTCAAATATCCACGCCCCTGCAAGTGCCTAAATTACAAATGTCAACATACCCAACACTACACTCCCCCACATTCTAAATCCCTGTACAAGTTTAAAAAGTAAAGCTTTCCTTTTTTTTTTTATTATTCCTGATATAGCTGCCCGTATTTGCACGTGTATGTGCGGGTTTTCCCATTGCTTAGCTACAGTTAGCAGTGTAGACATCGAAGAGGATAATAAACTACTTATATGCAAATTAAGCCAAATAGCAATAGCGTAGTGGTAGAGCCTTCGCCCAAAGAGGAGGCAGTCCTGGTTCGAGTCCCACCACTCCCCTTCCCATTTTCTGTAGGAAATCTGTGCATAAAAATAATTCCTGACATTTACCTTTTAAATTTTAGTAAAATGCATTGAAATGGCCTATGTGGTAGTGAATGATATTTATGTATATATATATATATATATATATATATATATATATATATATATATATGAAGGTGGAATGGTCATGCATACTGATAAATGCATAAGTAACGTATCTTAAGCAATGTGAAGCACTGCTAAGCAAAGTTTACTAGTATTAAGCACAGTTAAGTATAATTGCTCATAGCTTAGCACTGCTTTAACTAGCACAATGGCTTTGCGCGGAGCTGCGCATCACTCCAACTAGCGCAAACAAAACATGTTTGCGCGGAGCTGCACACCACGCTAACTAGTGCAACATTGGGCAACGTAGAGCAACTTTGAGCAATGTTGGGCAAAGTTGAGCAAAGTCGGCTAAACATAACCACACCTCCTAGTCGGTCTGGCCAGTAGTAAAATAAAAAGCAATGACAGGCCTTGAACCCGGGATACTGTGCACCATAATCACAGTACTAATCCACTAAGCCATGATAGCTTTACATATGGATGCATTTCCAACACACTCATAAATATCAATGGAAGTTTATCCATTGCTAAGCAGGTTTGCTTTTAGCTGAGATTTTTCAAATCTGGCCAATCACAAATAAGTGCAGGAAATGAGGCATATTTAAGCTCCATAGGCTGGAATAATTGCCATAACTGGTAGTAGCTCCCATCTGCAGACAGTATGGCCGGTGTTGGAGATGGCTCTCGTTTTCGAGCGCAACAGTAGGGCGTTGAGGAGTCAAAAGTAATGGTTTGGCTCCTTGTCCATCATCATGATGAAAGACTCCTGCAGGGGCAGTTTCAAGGCACTGAGTACAAAGCGGAAGCCTGGAACTGTCTAGCACATGATCTCACCAGTGCCACATGCGTCCCTCGGACTGGTGAGCAGGTCAGATACCACTACTCAGACCTGAAGAGAGACGCAAGGAGGACCGACTGAACCAGTGGATACAGGAGGCCCATGAAATGGAAAATGCCCCACTACTGAGTATGTAGCCATGGAATGAAGTATGTAAGAATTGCTATTGTAGTCTATATTATGGATAAGTATGTCTCAATATCCCTTCATTACTTCACAGCTGCAGGTGTCCGTGCTGTGAATCAGCAAGCCTATGCAGGCAGGTTAGTAATTATTCTGCATGTGTTGTCATATAAAATAAGTGAGAGAGCCTGAAAAAGAGTATTGTAACCAATTAATAAAGGTATAATAAGTCATGAATAACTTCTCTGCATGTACTGTTATATAAAATAAGTGAGGCAGCGTGAAAAGGTGTTGTAACCCATTAATAAAGGTATAATATGTCTTGAATAAAAGTCATCTGCATGCACTGATATATCAAATAAATGAGAGAGCCACTAGAAAAGTGTGTAATGTAATTAATAAAGGTATAATTCCTGGAGTATGTCCATGTCATTTTCTTCAATATGTTGTTGTACCCTTGCATTATAGAAATAGTACTGTTGTATTAAGCGCAGTCAACTCACACATGGGTAGGCCCATATAAAGTGGATGAAGGGAGTGCCAGTAGCTGTTAAGTATATAAACAGTCCTCAACTGTCGGTTCATGGCCGGCATGTACAGGTTAATCTGGCACATGAGTAGCTTGTTATTGTGTTCACCAGAAATGTCAGTGTGCTGCTAGAAATGTAGGGGGCTGTTAAAATATACCTGATAATGTCACCTGAACACATCCAGATATGTAGATATATAAATATAAATGAAATATATAAATATGTAGCAGTAACATCTGCATCCTGGACAGTTTGTATGTCAGATACAGGTCAGGTGTATCAAGAACTAGCAAAACCCATTTCACAATTTAATAGACATTGCCTAGTGTAATAATACATGTAGGGGATATATAACTGCAGTCAATAGGAATGTAGTGTACACTATAAGTATATATAAGTTGTTAATGGAGGTATCTTTTAGCACCCTACTGTATGTGCATAAACAATGCAATTCCACACCTCAATGGGTATGTCTAATCTCATAACATTTGTTAGGACACATGTCATATTGGTTTATAAATATCTGCATTTACTTTGATGCATGTGCCCTGTTCACATACCACAATCTTGGTAGCCTGTTGCCACCAATCAATCCTGCATGCTGTTGGAATGTCCACTGTTGTTCTATATATGCATGTGTTATGCTTTCTGTTCAACTGTTGGAACTGTGGTGTGTTGGGTTAATGGGAATACTACTGTATGCTGTTACAACTAAATTGGAATGCTGTTGGCTATTACTAACCCATATTGTCATTAAATCCTTCTAAACATAGAATGTTTGGGAAGGCCAGTCCCAGCGGACCCACCTGTCCCACCTCAGCTGGCGATGGAACCTGGCACCAGCAGGTCCGGTGCCCAGCCCGGACCACCTCCTCCATTGGTCCTGTGCCACCTTCAGGTGAAAGCACTGCAGGAGATGGCGCTCATCCCCCCTGTGTAAGCGTGGCTGGAGGAGGGCCACCTATCACCCTCCGAACAGTCCGGGCTGTGGTGCGTAAAGAGATCAAGCATTCAGTCGCTGATCCTCTACGCCAGCTTGAGGCAAGAGTGGTGCAACTCATGGGTAAGCCTGCCCCTCCTACTCAGCTCCCAGCACAGCCACCCTCTGGGCTGTGAAGGTGCAGTGGTGACTGCCCATGGGTGGGATCTCAGTTCCACTGTTGCCATCTGTGGGCTCATGGGCTTGCGATTTCCAAACATCCTTCCAAGTCAATGGTGTTCACCCACCCCATGTGTCATATTTCGCTCCTGTATGTGTCTTGTTTGTCTTGTCTGTTTACCTCCCCAACCTACCTCCCAAAATATACCTACCTTCCCTACCCCACATTCCACTCTCACCTGAAAAAAAAATGGGCAATCTGGTCCCACAAAAAAATTACACCCCATACATAGCTGCTCATTTTGCACACATGTCCGCTGGACACATAAACTGAAATTTAATTGGCAGAACAACATACTTCGTTGTCCTCACCCCTCTCTCAGGGGTGGAAGGTTTCAAATTTCCCTCCAAATTGCTAGTATATGCACAGCTGTTGCTGTTAAAGAAATGGGAAGCTATGGACCTTCCCTACACCCATCCTGCACATCCCTAGCTGTTTTTCCTGCTGTCTTTCCCTCTTTGTGCCCCTTTTTCACCACTGTCCTATCTCCCCATTTTCTTTTCTTCTCAAAGAAATGAACGTGGGGGTTAGCAGGAGTAAGCACTTTTAAGCAGTAGTTAGCAGATTTGCGAGTGTGCGCTTGTATGCGCTTAGCTAAGCATTGTGCAAACCTGCGCAAACCCACTTACAACTGCTTAAAAGTGCCTTAGTCACCCTGCATATGAGGGGCCTTGTTCCGCTCAGCAGCAAAATAAAACACCACTGTCAGTCTCGAATCCCGGACCTTATACACACTAGACTGCATGAAGTACCACTAAACCACAGTAGATATACTGCAGGTTGTTGCTGAAATATATATATATATATATATATATATATATATATATATATATATATATATATATATATATATATCATGCATCAGAATGAGTGAATGCAAAGGAAAGATAGGAATGCCACAACACAAAACCTGTTCTGTGGAACTTTACCAGCAGTTGTTGTGGAATTGCATTACATGACTGTGATAACATAGCCAGCCATTTTAACAGTAAATAATGTTTCAGCAGCTCTTTACATCCCCCACGCAGTATCATAGCAGGACAATCCCCACTCAAATGTACAGAATACTTGTGTGTTCAAGGTCCAGCAGGGATGTAGGAATTGTCCAGTTTTCATGAGCATCCTGTGCTAATGTCAACAAAAAAAAACACAAACTGTGCAGAAGTGAGTACATTAATATCCACAGTATAGCAGTTCACAAACAGTTCATGTGCCAAATGAAAACATCTCAATAACTACGTATGTATGGCAGCTAATTGTATAAGTAGAGAAGAAACTACATACCCCCATGTATCTTGTGTTAGCATTTCTAGGGGTGAGTACAATTCTACACTGAAAACTGTGTACTGGAAGTGGCAACATTCAGGTCTGAGTACAACATTCAAATCACTGGCTACACACCTAGCATCAGATACAAGAAGTATACCAACCTTCTGACTTACACAACGGTGTCCACAGCAAGCAAGCATGGTCCCCACTTTGGAATGCTGAAAGGGCTATGCCTACCTGACTTAGCAATTTATAGCATTTGGTTGCTATGACAGTGAGTACTGCAAGTACCACACAGCAGGCTGCATGCAATTGCCAAATGGTGGCCAACAATTGGTGCAGGGGCCATCACATGCACATGTGCAGATACCTATAAAAGCAGACTGTACTTGCTGTCCACACATGCAATCATTTCATTGCAGGTATGGAGAGAGAGAGAGTGAGAGAGAGAGAGAGCAACACAGAGAGACACAGACCACAGCAACAGAAAAAAAAAGATATAAAAGAAAATATATTGAAAAAAATATATATTGAAAAAATATATATATTGAAAAAAAATAATATATTGAAAAAAATATATATTGAAAAAATATATATATATATTGAAAAAAAATAAGATTAAAAAAAGTGTACAAAACACACGGAACTGACTACTACAAACACATACAAAGGAAAGGTATGTAACATATATGTATTTGCTGGCATGTAGTAGATGTTTTTGAAGAGTACTCTACATAGTTTGAATCATCCATATGTGGCAGCAGTACGTATCTATGCACAGATGCCCTGCATAACTACTGCCATGGAGAAATCAGTGTGTAACTGTGTGCAGTGGGATATGACTGTGACATATGTAGTTCAGCATTAAATGTCAACATCTAATCCATGTTATCTGTGTTCTGTACAGTAGTGTGTACAATGTCTGCTTGGGGGAGTAGCGCATACAGTTATATAAACATGGATGTGACAGAGTAACAAATGCATGGTAGTCATATTAACGTGTAGCTTAGCATTGGCAACAGCTGTACCAGGCTAGTATGCTAATCTAGCATTTGCAGCTATATATACACCCTCTAATATTACTGTGTGCTCACATGTGACACCTGTTCATGTTGCAGCATGGCCTAGCAGGTCAGCCGTGAGCTACACGGACTTTCAACAGTGTGGTCCTTGTGTGTGTATGGCACACACATATGGAGAGATCTGTCTGTGTCAGATATATTAGCATCTGTACATGTGCATAGAGCAAGGGACATACTGCAACTGTTTGTGAAAGGTGGACATATATATGTTGTTGAAGGTTGTTATGTGCATATTTCTATGTAGGTTGTAGTGTGTGGCAAACCAGACAGCATACAGTGCTGGTATATGACATGTGGTGGTTAAACACTCTGGATATGATTCATCAGGTTTGCAGTGTTGCAGCCAGTGAGGCCTGCTAAAGCTACATGGGCTGAGAACACCTTCAATGCATTCCACACAACACTGTGCAATATTATGACATAACTGTATACCTCACAACCTTCGCATACTTGATACTCCCACCATGAAAGGTGGACTGTATATGTGCCTATATGTAAATCTGTGTGTACACCAATGGATGTTTATATGTGTGTGTGTGTGTGTGTGTGTGTGTGTGTGTGTGTGTGTGTGTGTATATATATATATATATATATATATATATATATATATATATATATATATATATATATATATATATATAGAGAGAGAGAGAGAGAGAGAGAGAGACAGGGTCATATTTACTGTAACAGATGCTTGGTGACAAAACCTTGGACTCAAGCTCAATGTTGACACTGCATTGGCATCCCTCCTTGCAAAACCTCAGTACCCATTAACTACCATATAGGTGGTAGTCTACTTAACACCGAAGGTATGATAAGAGACCATGAGACACAGGTGGACAGTAGTCTCTCCTTTGATAATCACAGTGCCACACTAGTCATGTAATCTGTCTATGTGGCACACGTCATCACAAAAGGTGTGTCATCCAGGGAAATATAGGTCAATGATCCCCTCTACTCCACACACATAAAACCCGTTATAGAGTACAATGCCCCATGTGGTATGTACCTCACAAGACATCTACAGCAACTGGAAAGGACACAGACATACCTCACAAAGAGTAATATCGGCCTCAAACAGATGCCCTATGCAGACCGTCTCACAAAATCACAGCTAGACTGTGTCACATACCGCCTACCCAGCGGTGACCTCTGCCTAACATACAAAGCTATGTCAAAGTCCAAAATTAAACAACCAAGAAAATCGCAAACAGCTTGTCTGGCAACACAGGACCCAGAATAAACACTTAAAAGTGTAAAATGAGTAAAATAGCTTTTAATGAACAGTAAATAATCCCAAGCGCTTTCGCTCGGTTATTACCGAGCTTTATCAAGGTAACAAAGATAATAAGCAAGTTAAAACGATTAAATACATTCAAACATATCACATGACCATGGTTAATCAGCACAGTCGAATTAATTTAAAGTTCCCTGCTCCAAATGTTTTTACAATATGTTTGGTGCCATGTTAATAAAACAGGAAACAATCAACAGACATCATGTAAATGGCTATTTGCTACTAAAAACCATGTCGAAAGGTTTAACATGGACCCAAAAAATCCATAAAGGTTTAATATAAGTAAATCATACTGCACTAAAACAAAATGCAAAAATAATTACATATGTAAACCTAAAAACCTTAACCTTACATCCTTAAAAATGGAAAAAAATCCTTGTATGTACGTACATTCTATGTGTGAATTTTCAGGTACATAAATGTGTAACTGAAACCCACAGGTAAAAAAAATATGGTAAAAATCATTGTGATAAAAAACAGTTGTATATTAAAAAATATATATGTGTGGGATTGTATACTAAACAATATACATGAGAAATATGTGCGTGTTTGGATGTTGTTTGTACCGTACTGTTTGGAACCAAATTTGATGTAACATTTAAAGTTCAATATACCACAATTAAATGCATCTGTTGGGCAGTACAACTATGATATACTAAATTTCTAACTAAAAAAATACTATTAAATAGTAATCACAAGCCAAAATATGTTGTGATTCAATCTAATCAAACTGGAATTAACATAAAACAATTTCAATTGATAAATTTTAAGTTGAAATTAACGAATCAAGTTAGTAGTATTGTGGGTGTTATAAATGGGCCTTCCTCAACCTCAAAACACTGTTAATATTAATGTTGTCATTCAACCCAGGGAATCTTCCTGCGTTCAACCTAAGCTGCCAAAATAGTTCACGGTACTCGAGTCTCGTTTCCCAACTACCTCCCCTAATGTCTGGAACAACTTGTTCCAAAACAATGAATTTAATTTGCAAATTCTTACAAGTGAGGGAGTGTTTGTAAAAGGCATTGCTCTCTTTGGCCTTGGCAATATCATTAAAGTGTTCGTAGACCCTTTTTCTTAACTGTCTTTCTGTTTTGCCCACGTAGAAACTGTTGCAGGATAAACATAACCCCAGGTACACAACCCCTTTAGTTCCACAGTTATAGTACTTTACTGAACTAAATTTAAATTTTCTGGAGGGGATATACACTGTGTCCTGGTTAAGCATGGCAAAGAATTGTTTACAGCTCCCACACTGGTGGGTGCCAAGCTTAGTTCTCATAAGATTTAAGGTAAAATCACTTTTCCTTTCAAACATTTCCTTTAAATTAAAATCCCTTCTCCTAACAAAATGTGGAAAGGCTGGGAAGAACTTTTTTAACTCATCATGCAAGGTAAGAATAGGCCAGTGTTTGACGATAATTTGCTCAATCATGTCAGAGTTTGCAGAAAAAGTATGTATAAAACTACTCTTGCCTTCAAAATTGCTAACCTGTTTCGCAGGTTCTGGATCATTAAATCCCGTGCCTAACAAAGGAGGGTAAAGTGTGTCCCTTTTTAAGGTAACATCCTGAATCATGTTGTCAATTAGGGCAGGTGGGTAACCCTTCTCCATAAATAATTGTTTAAGGGTGCCAACTTCATCGTTAAAACCTCCTAAAGTGCTAGACATTCTGGATGCTCGTATGATCTGCCCTTTCACAATACCCTTCTTTTGATAAAAAGGGTGTCCACTAGTAAAGTGGAGATAAGAGTTAGAGAACATGCTCTTCCTGTATAACACAGATTGAAAGCACTGGTTGTTGTAGTCCTTAAGCAAGGTAATGTCCAGATAATGTAATTCGTCCTTGTCTATCTTGTACGTAAAGTTCAAAAAGGGGGTTGTATTATTGATGTATTGTAAAAAATCAATAAACCTCTCTTCAGTCCCATTCCACAACAGACAAATGTCGTCCAAATATCTCCTGTAGTGCATAATATGTTGAAACCAAATACTAGGAAACACAAATTTCTTTTCCCAGTAATACAATACTACATTGGCATATAGTGAAGCACAAGAAGCCCCCATTGCCACCCCTTTCTTTTGGCGATAAAATTCGCCATTAAAGTGTATAAAGTTGTTTTCAAGAACTATTTCCATAAATTCTAAAAGTAAATTAACCGTTCTATTGTCCAAACCGGACTCGGTTGTCAACATCTGTCCAAACCATTCCAACCCCATAGTATGGGGAATACTGGGAAAAAGTTCTACTACATCTACGGTCATCATAAGTAATTGTGGGTGGAGCAAATTTTGATCAATCCCTTTCAAAAAATCCCAAGAATCTTTACATATGTGTGTAATAGAAGTCAAATATCCTTTCAAAATGAAATCTATAAATTTAGCCAGGGGCTCTGTAATACTACCAGCCCCTGAAACAATAGGTCTAAATTTAATAGGATCAAGGGTTTTGTGCGTCTTGGGAATACCAAAGATTTGGGGGGGTTTGGGCTTGTCCACATGCAGGTAGTTGTAAAGACGCTCATTGATCACATTTTGTAAGAGATGGTCCTGTAACTGAAAATTAATTTTAGCATAAGCTATGTTAATTTCATTAATAGATACTAGTTCATATTGATCTACTTCCTGTAACATGTTGTACATGTATGCATCATAGTCAACTGTGTACATCAATACAACCCCCCCACCTTTATCAGGTTTCATCACCCTGCATCCTTCTTGTTTCAAATGTTCGATCAAGATAATTTCTTCTTCACTTAAATTACTAGAGTGAACATTATGACAGTGTTTTTGCATATTCCTCCCTCTCTATCAACTCCTCAAAAACTTTCAGTAGGGCATGTGTAGGGGGATTGAAAGTACTCTTCCTTGCTAGGTCTTTACTAATATGGTCCTGACCTTTAAAGAATACATTCAAATTCAACTGCCTTATAAAAAGCTTTAAATCGATCAAAGTATTGGTTAAATAAGAAGGGCGGGAAGGTACAAACTGAAACCCTTTAGAAAATAAATCAAAAAATTTTTGAGCGAGTTCAATATCAGTGAAATTAAAAATAGTAAAATTATTTATTCTGCAAACCACTGGCTTGTCAGTTCTAACCTCTGTGGTGACATAAAAATGACCTATTTCTGTGAGTTGTTGTTCCAACTCCTGGGTGGGTACCTCTGTCCCCTCACCCCCCTGTTGGGGGGGTGTTGAAAATCCTGCGTGGATTGCTTTCTGCCTTTCTCCGCAATCCTCTCACTTCTCCTGACAGTATCTACACTTGCACCATTATCTTTGTTACCTTGATAAAGCTCGGTAATAACAGAGTGAAAGCGCTTGGGATTATTTACTGTTCAATAAAAGCTATGTCAAACCCAGAGCTGTTGGACATGCTCCAGGTAAACAGATCACAATCCCTACGAGCTACACGCTCTAGGGACCTAAACCTTGTCACCTCAATAAACAGCACATGGTGGAGGGATAGATTCCTATCTCAGAGACATCCCATACTCTGGAACAAACCACCTATCAATAGCAAACAAAGCTCCTAATTAGCAGTCGTCATAAATAATCCTGATGATTGTATGGGAGATAGGAAATACACCCCTGGAATCACCTCTGTGGCTTTGCTTGACAGGGCCACATGAAATGAAATTACCTGTTTGTCAAAGGCCAGGGTAGCGTATGGCTAGACATCTATAGGCCCTAGGGCCAATAGCCTATAACCTACCTATGAACCGATACACACCCACATGCACTTGTTGCAATAATTGCTATGTGAGGTTGACTGAGTGTGATGGTGAATGTGTTGGTGAATGTGTCGGAGTTCTGTAGATGTGTGATAGCTAAGTGGAAAACTGTTTCTGTCATGGTATTATGTGTCCTAGCTGTGATCCCAGCAAAAGATATATATGCTATTGCTAGGCAGAAAAAGCAGTATGCCCTACGGTCTGACATAGTCCATTGGTGTCGACTGGGGTGTCCTATTGTAGGCAACAGCAGTACATGTATGCTTATTGAGTGTTACTGCTGGTGAATCCAACCCCTGTATGAACTGTAGTACTACCTGAAGCTGTATGCCTAAACAGCACAGTATGGTGTATGTCCACATTTCTTGGAACCACTGTTTTGTGTGTTCCCCGTAGTCCTCACAGATGACATACCTCAGACATAAGGTTTTGTAACTACTGACACACAGTACTGTATGGTACACAGCAAAGGTCATGTGGGTTGCCATACCTTTGTGTCTGGTATGTATGTCTGATATGTGTGTGTGTGTGTGTGTGTGTGTGTGTGTGTGTGTGTGTGTGTGTGTGTGTGTGTGTGTGTGTGTGTGTGTGTGTGTATGTGTGTATGCCTGTACCAAGGCCTCGATCATATGTGTGTTACAGAATATAGGTGCATATCTAGCAACATGTATAGTCTAGTACAGCAGTATGACACCTATATTAACGAATGTACGCATATGTTAGGCAGGGGTTTGCCATCAATGACTAGTGTGGTATACTGGTAATATTGTAACTGGACTTTACAATTATTGCAATTGATTACATGTTACTTTATGCATTAGCTTGATATATATATATATATATATATATATATATATATATACCCCTGTGTCTAGGTGGTGCATTGTGTCGCATACAGTGTGCCATGTACTGTTGTATAGTCTTACATACTGGTTTATCTTTGTTGCTGTGCAAAACATGGTTTGATATATAGAGTGTGCTAGGCACTGTCAGGCAGTTGTGGGTTGAGCACTGATATGTGGTATTGAAAGTGTGTATCCTCTGACAGCCAATAGGTTGCTATATATGGCAGTTAATTGATATCTGTACTTTAGAATGTTAAGTGTGCCACATGACTTGCTCACACATATTGTTTCATTGTCTTCCAGGGTCATGGCCCACCATCGTAATCATTCAAATAGCCCAGCAGAGGAGGAACTGATTACAGCCACCTTGGTTCAGCACTACGCCCTGCTGTTCTCAAGAACCAGCCAGGACCAGCATGAGCGGACTGCACTGCGCAAGATTTTGTCCGTAGGGTAAATGACATAGGCATGCATAACTGGACATATGAGCAGGTACGCCATCACTGCAATGATTTAATTAGACATGTTTGGCAGCGTGCATCTGATATCTGTAGACAACAGCTTGTCACAGGTGGTGGGGTAGCCATCCATCCGCCCCTCACCAGAATTGAAGAGCTGCTCCTGAGCCAGGTGGCTCCTGGCCAACAACAACAACAACTAACATGTATCATCATGGAGGCCGGAGCCACCCAGCAAGATGACACGGAGTGCAGGTAACATGGCATAGCTGTACACTACTGTTACCTCTATTGGTAGATCACGCTTATGTGAGATGTGTACTGTGTAGTTAGAAGATGTGGTGCCTAGTGCTGTGCAATAACAATAATTAGAAATATAATCTGCAGGCCTGTGACTGTCAACCATTGTACAACTGTACTATTGCAAACACACAGTAGCAATGCCACAGCTGTTGCCACTGACAAACTGTCTCATATCCTTGTAGGTCCCTCTGGTGTGACAGCAAGGCAGCAGACCCATGCTGGTGAGTGTGTTCTACATTTAATATTGCTAATTAAATGTGCATGTCATAGGTGAGGTTGGGCCATGTACACCTCACACAACTGCGCATAATGCATGCTGTGCATGTTTGCTGTGAGACTATGCACATCTCAGTAACGTGAGTAGCTGCCTCAAACACATGCAATACACAGAGCATCCCACACAATTGTGGCAACACTGTAGTGGACATTGGATAGGCAGAGTCGATACACATGCACACAACATACACAACTGTGTCATACGCAGTACACGTTAACATGCTACACATGGCATATTCAGACACCCGCTGTAAGGTCACACTCCAGTATCCCAAATGTCATCCACACAGCACACATAATATACCTGAGGGGTAGAGGCCTCTCATGTGGCTGTGCGACACTCTTCAAAACCTAACATATTCATGTTAGGCAATGCCCCCTATTGGGCACCTTACAAACCCATGTAACAACTGGCTGTGAAATGGTGAATGCAGCCATGGTACTGCAGTTCAGGTACAGCATGATATGTGCCAGTCTGGCACACATTAGTAACCTTGAGTGACCACATGATGCTGCATGATGATGGCTCATGGTACTACACCCTATCCAGTTACAGTGGCCACAGCACTACACATATCATTAATTCCTATACACCTCAATGTTGTGTGTGTGCAAACATATGCACCTATACACAATATGCATAGCAATCACCATTTGTACAAAGTGACACACATATGTCTTGTAATGCTATTGAGTGTATAGGTCACATGACACACATTGTGTATGTGTGATGTTTAATGTTGCAGTTGTGTTGCAGCATGCCATGTCATGGCTGGCACTGGCATGTCCACAATATTTCCTACAATCACCATAACCACTGTACAATGGTTATGTTGAGCAATGGTATTCCATCAGATATACATGGACCACTCATCCTGTGTGTATACATAGCATGCATGTGCTAAACCTGTGTCCACAATTATCTGCTAAAGACACAGATGCTCTAATCAGAAATGGATATCTATGTGACACATACACATCCAGCCATGGTATGTATACCTGTGAGTGATGGTGCACAGGACATTGCAGAGCTTTTAATACTTGCACAGCAATGTTGTGTCCATGTACACATTGCATTTCAGGGTGAGGCCAATCACTGAACAAAAACACACATGCATCAAAGCCATTATATACTGTTATTAGCAAGGGCTGTCTACACTCACACTGCATGCTGTTGAGCAACACATGTCCTGCATGCTGACACGTTTGATATAAATGTTTGGCTTGTGATACTGTACCCCACCATCACATGCTATTCAGTATGTTCTGGATTGCTGGTGGTGTGTGTGTGTGTGTGTGTGTGTGTGTGTGTGTGTGTGTGTGTGTGTGTGTGTGTGTGTGTGTGTCTGTTTTAGTGAGGAGTGTATTTGTGTGCATGTGTTCATGTGTTCATGTGTTCATGTGTGCATGTGTGCATGTGTGCATGTGTTCATGTGTTCATGTGCGCATGTGTTCATGTGTTCATGTGTGCATGTGTGCATGTGTGCATGTGTTCATGTGTGCATGTGTGCATGTGTGCCGACATCATGTACAGGTCGTAAAGTGTGTTTCCTGTCTTCCTCTAACAGGTGCTGAGTTTGGGCTGGTTCACTGCAGCAGGAAAACTGATGTCACTGAGCATAATAGTGATATTGATGATAGGTGTGTTGCGGCACAGGCATGTTTGCCAGGGTCTGTCATTGGGCCACCAATTGGCAGTACATAAGTGTCCACCCCATCCATGCACACAGTCATACTGCCAATGCATCCATCACCAATGCCCTTAGCTGAGGGACAGCGTACAGCTGGCATTGGCCAGGACAGTATGGTATCTATGGCACATGCATCCCGACACAGCAGCCATACCCAGATGTTTGGAAGGGTACCACATAGGCAGATGTCCAGGGGTTCTCGTCGGAGCACTGCTGCTCATCATGCCACTGGCAGACGTGCCACAGGTCTAACAACCTCACCGATGTTCCAGGCTGTCATGGAGGCACAGGCACGTATGGAACAGTACACCAGACAGGGACTAAGGGCACACAGGGCACATAACACCGCTGTAATTGACAGTATCCGTGACCTAGCAGGTGCCATCCATAATTACACTGAGGTCACTGATAGACATTGGGGTGAGACATTAGATGTCTTCCGCAATGTCATGTCCATGTGTCAGGACAGTGCGGGACAGTTGAGTCATCGACGTGGATGTATGCCAGCAACATCAGCAGCTGGCAGTTGCCACAGACGTCCCTCAAGTCACAGCCGCTCCCGTAGTGCCAGTAACAGCCCCAGCAATGTTGGGGGTGGGCTGTCCATAGACCATCTTAGAAGACCACGTGCACGTGGCTCTGGACAGTCCCAGCAGGGACCTGGGTCCAGTGTACATCCATCTACCTCTGGGGATAGTACCCAGTCTGGCTTAGTACCTGATAGTGTCAGTAGCACCCCTGCCAGGCACAGGTACCGTATCCATGGCCAGAGACGGTGATCTGTAAAGCCTGGCAGGTACAGTCTGTGGCTGTCCCACAAATACCCATATATGGCAGCCACATGGTGAAACTGTGTACATGCAGACACACACACACATAAACAAGACACCTAGGGCTAACACATACCCGCACACATTACATCAACATTGGCCCATACCAGTACTCTTGGCCCTCACACACACACACACACACACACACACACACACACACACACACACACACACACACACACACATGTCGATTGTATGGCTCACTGTAGGCCTCTGGTAAACCAACAACACACCCTGTGCATATGATGAAACCTGTGCCACCTCCTGTCATCTGTAACATCGATGCAAGAACAGGCTACCATGGTGCTGATGCACAGGGCGACTTTATAGCAGTATAGCAATGTTAGCATGTTGTCAGCAGTAGAGTGTAATGATATGCTTGAATGTGTAGCTGAGCAGGCATGATGCATTTAAGCTATGATTGTCAATGTAGTAATGTTTACACCAGGGTTAGTTCCAATAGTGTATTGTCCACCCACGTGCCACTTGGCTGATGTGTGTAGTATTGGCAGCATGTGTTAGATAGTGGACAGTATGTGTGGGATGTGTGTGGCACAGATTTGCAGGTGTACATTTGTGAACATGGTGGAGGTGCACTGTCTGCATGTACATGCATAGTGGACACATGGGCAGGGTGACATGCCCTGTATTACACTGTAACACTCCATAGTTTCTATTGGTGGCCAGTATGCATTGTACTACACACATTTCGGAACTTGACTACACATGTGTGTATGACATGGTTTGACACTGTGCTGTGGGTGATACTGTTACTATCTGTCATTGTTTTGAATTCTGGTAGTATACATAACTTCAACAGCCTGACCATAACCAATCGTTAGACGATGTCTTGACAACTGACACACAGATGTAGGACACACAGTAACATTTGGATCCTTCAGGTACTATACTATGCCAGTAACCAGTGGTATTCACCTGCACCCATTACTGAGACCACTCCTGTTTGGCATATAGCTCTCTTAGGTACAAGCAGTCACAGCAAGGATATGTCTGTCCACATCTGGTAATGCATACTGTGGCCTATAATGCATTGTCCAGATGACACACACATCCTCCACAAGGGTATCACACAGACAGATCCTTGATGTCAAACCCATGCTGTAAAGCTATAAGCCAACCAAAGCATAGTTATCCACCTTTACGGAACATAGTATCCCTACAGTACCACATAGGTAGTAGCCACCAACATGAAGAACAGGTACCGATGTGTACATGCAACCAAGTGGTACGTCATCTCTTCTTTGATAATCACATTTCCAAAGGTATTTTTAATTCCCTCAGTGGATCACATAAGCAATAAGGGGTCTGAATGCATATCCACAAAGGTTGTTGTACACCTATAATGAATAGCCATCATTGACAGACTTTGCTGCATTTGAACAGGTCTGACATATACCTCGACCATAAACCCTCACTCACACAATTCAATAGAAACCATACTGAGTGTGTGTGACATGAATGACCTAGGCCAGGGATCACTGCAGTGGCTGGCCTTGTCACAAGCATAAAGATGTGACCTAAGGTCTGGAAAGCAGCAGCACACACTGGAAAAGATGGCAGATGTGTTCTTGGAGAAAGCAGGGTTCCCACACATGCAATAATTGAGGTCACATGTACGTATATGTATTTGCCACACAGCTACCTCACATGTGCAATGCACATACTGTTGTCATACTGATATGTCATACAGTAGTAAAAGCAAAACCCACAACACATTGACCAACTGTGTCACACACATAGAGCACACACACACACACACACACACACACACACACACACACACACACACACACACACACACACACACATACACACACACACTCACCAAATGCAGGATTCAACCCCCTAACTAACTACTTCATGAAACTAGAGGAGTATGCATTAAGACGACACGCTCTACACATTACTGTAAATTCTCTTTTCCACAGATATATTTGTAGGATGGTGACATCATCAGACTTGACCAAGATTAGTATACCACTTTTAAGGTGTTTTATTACTCTCCAAAAGGGTTGCTCTTTTCCAAGGAGATCACATGCACTTGTCAAGTGCAGGTTTTAAACCCCTACCTAATTGGTTTATGATACTACAGGAGTACGCATTTACACAGCCCTCTATACACATTGCTGTGAGCTCTTGTTTCCACAAGTATATTTGTAGGATGGTGACATCATCAGACCTGACAAAGAATAGTATACCACTTTTAAGGTGTTTGAGTACTCTCCAAAAAGGTTGCTCCTCTTCAAAGAAATTACACACACACACATTTGTCAAGTGCAGGATTCAAACCCCTACCTGATTGGTTTATGAGAGTACAGGAGTACGCATTTACATGATGTGCTATACACATTACTGTAAGCTCTTTTTTTCCACAGGTATATTTGTAGGATGATGACATCATCAGACCTGACAAAGATTAGTATGCCACTTTTAAGATGTTTGAGTACTCTCAAAAAAGGTTGCTTCTCTCCAGGGAGATCACGCACACTTGTCAAGTGCAGGATTCAAACCCCTACCTAACTGGCTATGATACTACAGAAGTACGCATTTACACAATGCACTAAACACATTACTCTGAGTTCTCATTTCCACAGGTATATTTGTAGGATGGTGACATCATCAGACTTGACCAAGATTAGTATATCACTTTTAAGGTGTTTTACTACTCTCCAAAAGGGTTGTTTTTCTCCAAGGAGATCACACACACTTATCAAGTGCAGGATTAAAACCCCTACCTACCTTGTTTACGATACTACAGGTGCACGCATTTACACGATGCGCTATACACATTACGGTGAGCTCTATTTTCCACAGGTATATTTGTAGGATGGTGACATCATCAGACTAGACAAAGTGGATTACATTAGGTGACATTGGGTGGGCTACATAGAAGGAATGTTTAAACACTTTGGCCATGTGATCATCAAAGGAGAGTTTACTATCTAACTATGTCCCCAGGGCCTTCATGACTTTCTCCGTACATACTGGAGTACCACCTACGTGGTAATTTGTTTGCACTTTGTTTTAGCCAAAGGGGATGACTATGCATTCTTTGACATTCTGCTTGGGGCATTGTTTTGACACCAGGTACCTGTCTCTGTAAGCCCCTTCTGGAGGATGTGTAATTCAGCCATAGAGTCGATTATGGACCACAGTTAGGAGTCATCTGCAAACCTGTTCAGCCATACTCCTCCCATGGTTGCCTGTACCTCTGAGCAGTGTCTACTGAACAGGTGGGGTCCCAGGACCAAGACTTGTAGGATGCCATTTGTGACTGGCTTAGAGTCAGACATGGCACCCGCAACTCTGAACATGTGTGTTTGATCTGTGAGCCACTTGGCCACTCATCCTGTGACATAGTTGTTAATGTTCAAGCTGGTAAGCATGTCCATGATGACAGAGTGGGGAATGGTGTAAAAAGTCCTTAGTGAGGTCCAGGTGGGCTGTGTGGACTACTTTCACCTCCATCTATGTCCTTGGTAACAGTTTGAAATAAGTCAACTATGTTTAGGAGGCAGGATCTGCCTTTAACAAGGTGAGGTTGTGTAGAGTCCAGCATCTGGAGGTCCCCAATGTCTCAGTTTATGGATTCCGTGACAATTTGCTCAATAGCTTTATAGACCAGGCTGAGTAGACATATAGGGCAATGGTTTCCAGGTTCTGTTGTGGCACCCCCTTTGTGGAGTTGGATGACTGTTAGTGTATGCCATTCTCTGGGTACATAGCCTGTGGTACGATTGAGTCTGGGCAATGAATGCAGGTGAGGGTGTCATTCCTTTTGGGCCTAGTGTAAGACGCAGCCTGGGACACCATCCAGTCCCATTGATGCTGTGTTCTTGGCTTTGGAGAGGGCTGTCTTTACCTGCATGCCCATGAAGTCTGGGGCTCTGAATCCTTCTGTGATGGACACAGGCCCTTTTCAGGGTGATGGGGGGAAGTTTACACTGAACTTGTCCCCCAGGATGTGGGCAATGAAAGTTGGTTCAGTGTATTTCTTGCCGTTTGTCAGTAGCTGACAGCATATTTGGAAGTTGACACCTACATGTCTGGTATAGCTACTGCAGGCTTTGTGGTGGCTATTCTTACATTACTTGGCAATTTGTCTTTAGAAACTGTCCTTGAATTATTTTATGAACGATCATTGTTTCTTCCTAATAATGATCAGTGATGCCTTTCCTGTAGTGAAGTTGGCTCTATCAGGTGTTAATTTCCTCCTTCTGTTGTCTAGCTTATTTATGGGCAACGACCACCAGATTGTTTTCTTATTTTTGGAGGAGTGCATCTTGGTTTTATTTGGGATGTCTCGATGCATGCATCCCTGTAGATGCTCATAGAATGCACTTGTAAATGATTCGGCAGATTGTATACCATTATCCTATAGCAAGAGGGCTTTGGAACTTTCCACTTTGGTCTTAGGACATGTGCAATTTGCTTTTGAAAATGTCTTCATGGTGGTTTCATTGACTGGGTGGGGGGGTGGGATGTGGATGCCCAGTGTGATTACTTTATGATCTGATATTACCAGCCAGGGTTTTATCTCTGTTATGGAACACTGGTACCCCATGTTGGTGATGATCATGTCCAGTATGGTGTCACCTCTAGTGGGCATGGTGACCAGCTGTTCCAGGGTGTTAGAGTTTTTAAACTCTAGGAAACACTGGGCAAAGGACATTGTACATGAGTAATTCTCCCACTCAATGTTTGGGTAGTTGTAATCACCTCATATAATGGTGTTTGACAGGACCTTTATATTTTCCACTGTTCTCAGGAACACTGAGTGAGGTTCCTGAGACAAGGTAGGTGATCTGTAGCAGGCTACAATCTGATGAGCAGCTTTGCCCAATGTTAGTTGCACTTGCATGGTCTCCAAGGCCTCATGCCGTGCCACTAACCTGAAGGTGTGTGTATCCATAAGGTAAATGGGTACACCCCTTCCTTTTGTATTTCACTCATGGTTTTGGGTCCGAAGGTCAGAGGGATTGTGAGTGTTTTATGTGGAGCATGTCCAACAGCTCTGCGTTTGACATAGCTTTGTATGTTAGGCAGTGAACACATCTGAGTAGGTGATATGTAAGGGGGTACAGATGGAGCATTTTGAGATCCTCTGTGTATGGCATGTATTTCAGGCTGCTAATGCTCTTTGTGAGGTATTGCTGCAGGCTTTCCAGTTGTTGTAGTTGTCTTGTGAGGTACATAGCAAAAGTGGCATTGTACTCTATTATAGTTCTAGTGAGTGATGAGTAGTGGGGAACAATGTCCTCTTCTATTCTGCATGAGACACATTTTGTGATGAGGTGTGCCACATAGCAGGGTTTCCTGACTACTGTGGGGATGTGATTATCTCAGTTGTGTCCACTGTCCACCTGTGACCCAAGGTCTCTTGCCACACTTTCAGTGTTAAGTATACTACCGCCTATGTTGTAGTTCTTGGCTACAGAGTTTTTATAAAGGGGATGACAATGCACCTTTTGGCATTGAGCTAGAGTCCATGGCTTTGACAACAGCCATTTGTCTCAGTGAGGCCCTTTTGTAGGATGTCCACATCTTTAGTGATTACAATTATGGCTCCTAGTTTGCAGTCCTTTGGAAATTTTAGTAGCCACAGACCTTCCATGTTAAAGTTTACTTCAGGGGAGTAGATACTAAACAGGACAAGACACAGGACTGGACCTTGTGGTACTGCACTCATCACTGGTCCAAAGTCATACTTGGAATCTGCAACTTTCACAGTGTGTGTTCTGTCAGTAAGCCTGTTGGCAACCCATCTTGTGACATAGCAATTTATACCTAGTTTAGTGGGTTTATCTATATTTCCAGAGTGTGGGGTGGTGTTGTAAGCCGTGGCAGGATCAACATAGGCTGTGTGAACCACCTTACCCTTGTCTACAGTTCTGTTGACTGCTTCAATGTCATCTATCAGGTTTAGGAGACATGATCTGCATTTTACAAACCCAACATGGTTGTGGTCCAGGGTTTGGGGATTACCAATGTAATTTTTTATATGTTGTATGATGATACATTCTATGGTGTTGATGAGTGGGCTCATCAGGCTAATGGGGCGCTAGTTCCTGGAGTCTGTGGTGTCTCCACCCTTGTGTAGTGGGATAACCATCATTGTGCACCATTCAGCAGGCACAAAGCATGAGGTGAGGCTATGACTGCACATGGTACATCAGTGTGGTGCCTGTTTGTTCTGTGGTTTGTGTGGAACACAGCCTGTGAAGTTATCTGGTCCCATGGCTGTTGTGATACTGGCTTTGGAGAGTGTTTTTTACCTGTGCAGCCGTGATGACAGCAACTTTGCAGTCTTCCATTATAGAGATGTCTTCTTTCATGGGTGAGTGGGGGGTAAAATTAACACTGATCCTATCTGCCAGGATGTTGCCAATATCAGTTGGGTCTGTATATTTAGTGCCATTGAGCTGTAACTCAGAACAGATCTGAGTGTAGCCATGACATGGACCTGTCTGTTGGGCAGAAATCTCCTGAGTAGACAGTATGCAACAGAGTACAGATTGGGTTACATTCAGTCTTGTTGCATGGGGCAACTGTTTGAGGCCATTATTCCTCTTGTTAGGGTACTTCAGTGGTCTTTCTGGCTGCTGAATGTGCCTAGTCCGATTCATTACAAGTGTGTTGTGGTACTCTCTGACGGGTCTGATGACTGATGAGTAGTGGGAACCTTATTTGACCTACATGAACAGACCTTGGCAGTTTGTGTGAACACATAGCATGATTTTCTGACAACTTTGTGAATGTGTTTCTGGAAGTAGAGCTGTCTATCCACATTTGTCCATAGATCCCTTAATATCACCTCCGTATTTGGCATAAGTGTGTGAGCATGCCCAGTATGACCTTTCAGTATGATGTTGCCTGACATTTGCTTCGTAGTGTGTGAGCATGCACAGTATGACCTTTCAGTGGGATGCTGAATGAAATCCACTACATTTGTTGGAGTGTGTGAGCACGCCCGGTATAGACATTTATACTATATGTGTATGGAAAATCAAGTTGTATTTTTACAGCAGGCCTCACCTTTGTGTCATAGATCAACAGGGATCATGCTGTGCCTGCAGGGCTTCCACGAGACACTTTGCATAGACTTATCAAAATTTCTACATATGGGGGGGGGCAGATATTCTTTGTACATTTCTACCCGGGGGCACACTTGATTGTTACTGTGGGTGTACATAGGATGAGGGGTTCACCTGACACTTATACACATTTGCTATGCCTGCACTGCTATGTATGATACACCATTTCAGTCTGTACTGTTGCCTATCGTACTGGCTTGAGGCATACTACTGTACTACACTTCTTAGCGTCCAATGCCACGTATATTAGATTGCAACTTCATAGCCTACAAAACCCACATCATACCGCCTGGCCTGATGTTCTCTGTCTGCATAGGCCTGTGGGTGAGGTTACCCATACGCCTCTTTAGGGGCATGTTACAGAATTTCTTTGTGTTTGCATTAGTGTACAATTGTCCTGCTGTGTCTGTGCTACTGAAATGCTATCATGGCTTAGTGGTTCAGTACTGTGACTATAGTGCACAGTATCCTGGGTTCAAGCCCTGTCACTGCTTTTTATTTCCATGCTGGGCAGACCAGACTGCTTAAGGGTCAGTAAAGCTAATATGAGCATGTTTACCTGTCTTTGCTCAATTTTGCCCGACCTTGCCCAACATTTCTCAATGTTGCCTGACATTGCGCTAGTTAGCACGGGCAATTTTGTTTACATATTCTAAATATTGGTAAAAGCTGCTTAGCACTGCTTTATATTGCTTAAAACATGGCAATCATGCCTCAGGTGGTGCTGCAGGGCTGTTTATGTCGGATGCACATATTACACTCCCTATACATGTTTGGAAACAGGTAGTGTCAAGTCAGGCATCCCTTTTATTTTGTGTGTGAGTCAGAGAGAGGTACCATTTCCAGGGTTCCTACTGAGCCAGTGTATGTGCTATGTGTTGCCTCTTTGCCAAGGTCAAGGCATACTGGACACGCCTCTTTCTGCCTACTGGGGCAGGCTCAGGTTGTTCCTCCTCCAAGTCACGCTGTGCCTGTGCAGGCCTTGGCAATGGTGGGGGGCTGTTTGGCCCTGCCCCATGCTGTTCCTGCTGGAGCTGTTTTTGCAGGATCATATTGTGTAGCATGGCACATACCATGACAATTTGGGTACATGTAGTTGGTGAGTACTGCCAGGCTCCACCAGATGTGTCCAGGCACCGGAACCATGACTTGAGCATCCCAAACACACGCTCGATTACATTTCGTGTTTGTGTGTGTGCCTCATTATGGAGTTCTTGTTCAGGTGTGTGTGCATTTCTGATGGGTGTCATCAGCCATGGCTCCAGTGCGTATCCAGCATCCCCCACTAGGTGACCGTCAGGGATGTCCCCATTGGTAAATGTCTGGTACAGCTGCGTCCGATGCCAGATATGGGAATCATGGTAGCTTCCAGGGCAGCCAGCACACACATTCAGTATTATGTCCTGGGCATCGCACACGACCTGGCAGTTGATGGAGTGGAAGCCCTTGTGGTTGATGTAGGCCCTACCCCGCTCACTGGCTGGTGCTTTGATGTGTATGTGCATGCAGTCAATTGCACCCACTACCTCAGGGTATTCCACTATTTGCTGGAAGGGATGCATATTGCTGGCCAATACCTCACAGGAATTGGGGAAATATACATGATCACCGACATATGCTGACATGGCATTCAGGAACTGGTGCAGTACCCTGGATGCTGATGCCTGTGAAATCCCCATCATATCACCAGTTGGTCTCTGGAAGGTACCTGTTGCTAGTATTCTTAGGCTAACACATACCTTGGTTTCCACTGGGATGGGTTCCCCTCTGTTGGTTCTGTGTGTGAGGCGTGGCCTGCACAGCTCAACAATTTGCTGCAGGAGCTCTCTGTCCACTCTATAGCGTTCCACTATCTCCAGCTCATGTAGCCCCTGGTAGGTTACCCTGGGTCTGTACACTCTTCTCCGTCTCCTCACTGTGGGTTGCTCAGCAGCATTCACAATGGCACCACCCTCAGCATCTTGCACATGTTGCCTTATAATAGCAATGGCAGCCCCTAACATTTTTTTGTCTCAGTTAAGCTTTTTAAGTTTTCATTTCTCTTTGTAAACTGCAGTGTTGCAGTGTTTCTGAGAATAACATGGGGGAATGTTGTTTGCAGAGTTTTAAGTGCTAGGCTGGGCTGGGCTAGTGTACTGCCTGTGTAATTGGCTGATTCTGATTGATTTCACCTGGCAGGTCTGCTAGTTCTCCTTGGTTAACTTCCTACTACTTCTTTTCCTTCCTTTTCCCTTTCTGTTTCCACAGCGGGCAGCGATGCGCAAACAAGCGCAAACATGCACACACGAGTGCACATGTGCACACACAGGCTTACACAGCTTAGGCAGGTGCACATGCGCTCACACAGGCTTAGACAGTCTTACACAGGCTTACACAGGTGCACACATGTGCACACAGGCTAAGACGGGTTTACAGGCACTCACACACGCGCACACAATGTAAGCATCTTTGCAAGAAACTTTGGTGATATCCACGGTGTACACCTTTGGTTTCTGGGTTTCAGTTAAGACAACTGTAGACATGCCTCTTCCAGTCCTGAGTCACTTACAGCAAACACATGCCACTCTGCTCCAATAAGCTTACAGTCTTTGATACATACCCTCTCATGATGTCACCTATTTTCTACTCTGTTACTCCCCTAATCCTACTCTTACACTCTAGGGACATGGTTCACATGGCAGGGAAAATTGGGATTCAATATCCTTATCCTCATTTGCATAGGATTGCCTAGTAATGCTTGGTTACATCTCTCAGACTGAGCTTCCCCCCTTAGCAACCACTACTCAGTAGCCATGTTGTCTTCAGCCTGCCATTCACCTGCATGGCAGATGAATATTTTTAATAAAATGCCTATTTTTGGCTTTTATTTTTTTTCCTGGTTTTTAGAGCACCGCACATTTGCACGGTGCTGCGCTACGCTTAAACATCGGAGATCAGGGGAAAAATATTTTTTATTATTTTGCAACAGATAAAAATGCCAATGGCCTTATATTTGGCCATTGGCATGCTTCCTCAACTGGATGCATCCTTTATTTGGAGCTGTCATAGCTCCGTTTTGCTATTTGCAGAACAGTACTCCTTTACCAATGGAGTACATTTCTGCAAATAACACTACTCTTACTCGGACAGGTTAATGTTTCCAGAATCGCAAATTTACCTCATTTGCATAGCTTTCAGCAGCAAATTAGGTAATTTGCATAACATAACGCTGTCCGTGCAAGGGTAGTTTTAGGAGCTCTCATGCACGCCCCTGCCGGCTGTTCCTGGATCGGTTGGCAGACATATTGGCTGTCTGGAGTCTTACTCTACTCTTAGACTCCATGCAAGCCTTTGTGAATCCGGCCCCAGGTTTAACAATATTAGTTTTTTTACTGTTACAGTCCTAGCTTACAGGGCTTCCACAAACCCAGCCCCGAAGGATCTATTGCACATGTGGAAAACATACAGTACCAGAGACACTTGTTCCAATGTTAAAGCATTATTGTAACAACTGGGACTTTGACCCATGGGATAAACAATGCAAACTTTTAAACTTAATGTATTAACTGACATTGCCAAAGAAAAACTAACTTTACACCATGGAAATGTGACAGATAGTGATATCTGAATGAATAAAGATACACTTTAGAGAGGCCTAAATGCATGTGGTTGTAATAATCATTAGTACGCTAACGAAATATAGTTCACATGGATGCAAATACTTCAGAAGATATAGGGATCCTAAACATATAATGGGGATATGTAATTAGTCATGATGATTACAACAGAAGTATTGTATCCATCACACATATGTAAGTGATTTTTATTCAAAATATATTCATTGTCATGTCTTGGAAGGTGGATACACACACCAGGTTGTGTATATCTCTGATATATTAATCATATATGTTAAATGGCACATTTCCATTATGCAAGGATTACTGATGCATTGCTTGTAAAAAAACAGGTTTAACAATATCAATGTTTTTACTGTTACAGTCCTATTCAAAATTTTATGAGAAATGGACTTCTTATACCGTTTTTAAAAAGCCTCTTGAAACTGGAATTGAACCTATAAAAAAAAAACTTGTCAGGCATATTTGAGCTACATAATACAGCCTAAATTAAAATTTTCACTTTTTTCCTTAGGTAGAGTACCATGTTTGCATGATGCCAAGCCAAGAGCAAATGTACCTTAAAATGAAAAAAAAAATGGAAAAGTAAATATTGTGAATTTTGGCAGTGTTCTGTAAAAAGGATTCAAACTAGGCTTCATGTACCTTATTTCCATCGATTCACCTAATTTACACCTTGCATCACAGAGAAAGTTACCTGACAGGTGAGTTTTCTTGAATGATTACTACTTAGAGTACTGCCATCCTCATGAA
Source organism: Protopterus annectens (assembly GCF_019279795.1). Taxonomy (NCBI): domain Eukaryota; kingdom Metazoa; phylum Chordata; order Ceratodontiformes; family Protopteridae; genus Protopterus; species Protopterus annectens. The sequence goes on from NC_056746.1 coordinate 711,370,269, forward strand.
GTGGCCAGGAGTGTTTGAGCTATCTAAGGCAGCCTAAACTAATTTTTTCACTTTTTTCCTTAAGTAGTGAACTGTTTGCATATGCCAAGTGGAGAGCAAATGTACCTTAAAATGAAAAAAAAAATGGAAAAGGAAATATTATGAATAATGGCAAATTGTTCTATAAACAGGATTTGAACAATACTTCATGTGTCTCATTTCTCTTGATTCACTTCAGTTATACCTTGTACCACAGAATTTGACATTTCAGGTGCATATACTGAAATACGTACTCTCCCTTTTGTGTGCCAGGGGTGGGGTGCAGATACCAGACATATTTGAGCTACCTATGGCAACCTTAACTAAATTTTTCACTTTTTTTTCTTTAGATACTGAACCCTGTCTGCAGGCTGCCAAGTGGAGATAGAAAATTAATTAGAAGAGTAATATGTGTTAGACAAATTACAGAAAGTGACTGAAATGTTATACATGGGTATATGTAGCAATTACCAGAGCAAGAGGTGAATTCACGTGAACAATTCTTCTTTCTCACATCTCCTTGAAACATCAGACGTTCTTTATAGAACACATTATCATGATTTTTAAACACAATGGTATCATGAAATGTGGTTAAATATGCATTCAGACAATCCTCTGTAAAAGTATAATGTCAGTAGATTTGAACCTTGCATCAGATATACTTTATACTTGTGTCACAGACAAAGTTAACTGTTAGGTGTACTTTTCTTCCCTGGGTATTATCCAGAGTGCTGACAGCCACTCAATGCTACCTGGCTGTTTTTTTCTACCTATAAAAGGCTAAACTAAATTTGTTGCCTTTTTCCATAAGCAGTGAAAATGATTTCCATGTTGCCAAGTAGCATGCAAATAACACAAGAAAAAAGTATAAATTATTGTAGATAAAATACTTTACATGTATGACAAAATGCATTATGTTGCAACAGGTATGGATATGAACCCTCAAGAAAGGGTATTGAAAGCAATTTTTAACGATATTCCCCTGAGCTGCCACAGACAAAGATATATATTAACAAGGTGATAAAGAGTTTAGATGTAATGATAATGTGACACCCTCTCAAGTCACATTGAAAGTGCAACACAAACAATTTATGAAAGTTGTCCTTTCATATTTGACATGCAAATGTCTGGATGATTGTGATATTGCCAAAAAACTCATAAAGACCAGTAACTGTGGTCATTTAAGCCAGCATTTGAATGTTAGGACTGTCATTATCCTAAATCAGTCAATGTACTTACAGAGCTTTTTTTTAACTCTCTACTCCCTGATACACCTTTAGTAGGTGTATATCAAAGAATTGAAAATGTGAAAGCTGATTTCTCCTGCAGTTCAATTAATGAAGACACTTGCAAACCATTAACAGGAAACACTTATTGCTGGTCCTTGCATTGCTAAGATGTGTATATGTAATCGTGCAGGTCCTTACACCATATGTATATACCTTTCAGTTAGTGCAGCTTTTGTAATTAAGAAATGCTAATGGCTTAACACCTTATTTGCATAATCATAGTGCTCACAAGTCTAACTCTGCACTATATATAAAGGGAATGGTGTATCTAATGTCCTTAAATTCTGTTGGGGATAGTGGATTGAAACATAGAGCTCAATACTGGTAGTAAAACAAGACATTGGAAAATGTATCTATTTTCTACAGTGCTGTATTGTCAAGGAATGTTGTTATTTCTTAAGTAATGCTTTTAGTTTTATATTAAAAGGTGAAGTGCATTGATCGGTGAAAAGCATTTGTATAATTTTACATTTATTTGCTTTTCTCACTTTTTTGCCATAGCTATGACTGTGCTTTTACAATTATGTTATGAAATGCTACATGACCAATGTATTATTATTTCATTTTGTATGTCATGTTTTCACACTTATTACAGATGATTGCATAAGTATGTAGTAAGGTCTGACATTTTTATCTGTGTTACTAGGGAAAGAAAAAATCTACCACACTGAGCTCCACAGGAGTATATATGGCAGTAATAACATTTTGGTGCACTTTTCTAATGCTGCATATATAATTGTCAAGTTAATGCAGAAATGGATTACAAAGTTTACACTGGTGGTATTTCCTTTATTTATTGATTTGGCATTTGTTGAACAGGAAAAGTCCAACTGGGCAGAAACCCATTTTCAGAGGAGGCTCAGGGAGAAAAGTTCTAAATATATAACACAAGGAAGCAATTATAATTAAGTTTCAGCATCAACTAACTGGGTGATAGTATAATAAAATAGAGTTAGCAAATACATTAAAGTTTCAGCAACAGCAAGATAAGATAAAACAAGAGTGGCTGGACTGTACATTAAGTCCTGACAAGTTTACTTGTAAATCAGCTTAAAGCTGTAGATAGGTAAAAGGATGCTATAGAAGAGGCTGAATTGATTAAGTATAGTACTTTAGAAAAATATACGAAGCAATGAATAAACGTTTGTAGGTTAATAATGAGAAAAGGGGATATAGAGAAGAAGATGGTTTGAAAAGGAGTAGTAAAGAGGTGGTGTTTGAGTAAATCAGTAAGGGATGAGAAACAGAGTAGTAACAAAAGGCTGGAGGGCAGTATAGATGAAAGAAGTGAGGAAAAATAAGATGAGAGGTAGTATCTAAGTAGGGGAGAGGAAGAAATGGTTACTGGCAGACTAGGCATGAATGTGAAGTGGATTATGGGAACACTATGAAGGGCTGAGGCAGGAACAGAGTCAGGTATTAAGGAATCTTTCTTTTAGCAGTTTTTTTTTTTGAAATTGTGACTGTTTGGTATGGATCTGATGCCTAAGGGGATTCTGTTCCAGGCTAAGGTCACTGTACACGTATATAGGTTATGGCCTATAGATCTTATATGTTTATGGATATTGAAGAGTAGTTGGTCTGAGCTCCAGAGGGAGCAGTTAGGGATATAATAGGTGATGACAGATGAGATGGATGGACAGGCAGTAGGTTTATTTAGTATAGCGAGTTGAGAGAAGAGGAGCTACTGAGGTAGTTCAAGCCAGTTTAAGGTTTTTAGAGGTTGACAGTGGTATGAGTTGAAGGGCTGACTGACAGCAAATCTGGCAATTTTCTTATAGCATAGTTCTATTTTAATTTTTAGGATGGATTGTATGTTGGTTAGAATGGGACAGGCATAGAGTCTGGAGTCATTAGTTAGGAATTTTTTTGATTTGTAGAGCAATCCAAGTTTCTGGTGAGTTTTTAACACAGTTTTAGATATGGAAATCATACTTAAGTTGATCATCGATGATAACACCAAGCAGTTACATCCATTACAGAAGAATTATAAGATATGTGCTGATAACTGAGTTTTAAATATACTACTTTTTTTTGTTTTGGGGTGGTTGGTGGGGAATTGGGGGTTTTCGGGCAATTGGAAGTGTTTGGGGTACTAATTTCTTTGTAGTCATAAGTGAGTACTTAATGCATACAAATTGTTTATGTGGATGTTGGCTACATACAGTCACACAGAAATGAGCACACAGCTATACTGCCTGTTCATTATATATGTAATTATATGTCTCTGTTTTCTGTTTCTTCCCAAAAAGACACCTGTACCTCTTAGGTTACCATATACTGATGCAGAATATAAGGCAGTTATCCAGGTCTTACTTCACTGTGGGCTTTTCTGTTAGGCAAAGGTAGAGTTGACCAATCTGCTTGACTGAATATGGCAGAAGATGGTCAATGACCTTAATGCAATTGGAGGCCATGGGAGATCTACTCCCAGATAAGACACCGGGCAACTCAAATGATAACCTCTGCCTGCCATAGGCTGCTGCAATTGCCCATGTACAAAGAGGCTATGTGGGGGAGAGGGGCGGTGATCCTGCTACCGAACCACCACAAACTGAAACTGAAGTTCCTGTCCACTCTCAAAAGATCAAGATAGCTCATAAGAGGTTTCCACCAGACTTCTTGATGTTGGTGCAGAAGTGGATGACAGACCTCGACTGTCACAAGATGATCTTCTAGGTATGCAAAAAGCAAGTGTCATTGTTATATCTTTATATGAATATATCTCAGACGTTTGATACATATATATATATATATGTATGTGTGTGTGTGTGTGTGTGTGTGTGTGTGTGTGTGTGTGTGTGTGTGTGTATGTATATACATAGACATACATAGGTAGATAGAGAGACAGTGATAAATGTGTGAGTCACCCTACAGTCAAACAGAAAGAGTGGAGTTTGCTTTTTTAGTGAGAACCCTTTTAATCTGCACTTTGGAATGAGACTGTTCTCTTTTTCTTGTTTCATTTGCATTGTGGCACTTAGCAGACTTCTTTCTTTCTGTTTCTCTTATACAGGCAGTTGCAGGTTGCAGATTGCCAGACACCTACACATGGTAAGCACACACTTGTTTATTGTTAATATTATATATAAGGTAGATTCAGGTTTATATGACAGTAAAGTCTTTGTAACTTTAGCCTCTGTTATGAAGTTTTACATGCCTTTATTATAAGGAAAACATGTTATAAATGCTATTCTCCAGTCTTCTGTTTGTTATGTTTATTGCTTGCTACCACAGGTGATTCCAAGAGTTGCAATGTGCAACTTCTACCACCTGATATCGAAGTATTTGTAACCTCTGATGATAATGGTGGTGATAAACAGGCACAGTCCTAGGGTGAAGAGGGTCAGTCTGACACTAAGTTTGACTCCCATATTCCCTGCCTTGATTTCAGTTACAATCAGTATGCCTATGTATACCCAGGATGCTGAGTCCTCTGATATATGACAGGCTGAGGATGACACAGTTAATCAGGTTAGTATGGTTACTCCAGTTTCAGAGCCAGTTACCTGTCAGGGTAGCCATCATAAGGGCATGTTGCCATGCAGAAAAAATGAATTCAATTGCCCATACCAATTCATACACATGCAGACTATCTAACAGTACTGTTGAGCATTATTCATACTGTTACTGGCCCTGAACACTGTATATTCTTGAGACACATGTGTTTCTTTCTTGCACATGCTAACTTCTTTGATGTCAGTCTTGACCACCCCATCATATGCAAATGATGATGACTATGCCCTGCCTTTCACACATGCCTTTGTGACTTAGGGTTGCATATATGTCTGATGCAGATAGTGGAGAGCTAATGCTTGCTTATTCACAATATTGGATTTATAAATATGTATTTTAGAGCTAAAGTTGTTGATTTCTTGTTCCTACTCATTTGAGAATACCTTACTGTTATATTGTCGTATTAAATTGTATTTCAGTTAGTATTGTCATTACAGCACTGGAAGCATTAGGTACTTCAATCTTGCTTCTTGATATAGTCAAGAGGGTATAATTGATGTGTTCCCTGTTTTATGGACGGTGGTCAGTTTGAAATGCTTGATGCAAACTACTGCTTCTAGCACATGCCTATATGTTGCAAACATCTTACACAGGAGTTATTACTGACATTACTGTACACCTCAGACAAAAGTTTCTGCTTAGAGGCATATACATATTTACTTATGAAAGTAATCAGTTATATATCTTTTTTTTTCTTTACAAGTTCCGCACTTACCTTATCATTACTATGGGTAACAATTGTGTCCTTGGGGGTTGTCCCTATCCGATGCTATCAGAACACAAACATCACATGGTTAAGTAAAGGTTGTTGCATCTGACAGGTATCCATTTTTGTGAGTAGAATCTTCAGCTTTGAGCTAGGTAGTGATTGTGTGTGTACTGTCCTTTGCCTGTTAGCCAAAGCCAGGGTATACTGTGCACACCACCATCTCCCAGCATCATCTGCAGCTGATTGTTGTGCCTCAGACTACTCATTTCTACCTGCTGCTGCTGCTGGCCCTGCTTGTGGTCCTTCAACCTGAGGTCCTGCCCCTTGCTGTCCTTGTTGAAGCCATTTTTTGAGAATTATATTATGTAACATTACACTGATTATAAGTATTTCTGCACAAGTGCCTGGGGTCATACTGCAGTGCACCTCCTGATGTGTCTAGACACTGGAACCTTGATTTAAGCAAATGAAACACATATTCTGTAATATCCCTAATTTGAGCATGAACCTCATTGTATCCTTTTCTCACTGGGGCTGTATGGATTTCTCATAGTTGTCATGAGCCAGGGCTCCAATGCATAACCTGCATCCCCCACTAGTTACCCCTAACAAAATGGGTGTACAGCTCATGTGTCCCATATGTATGTGAGTCATAGAAACTGCCTTGGTTTCATGCACATACATTGTAGATGATCCCTTGGGCTTTACAGAAAACCTGGCAGCTTAAAGAGTAGGCACCTTTTTCTTGATGTACGTCCTTCACTGTTCCCTGGGTGGGGCTTTTATTTCTATGTGTGTGCAATCTATGGACCCCAAAACTTCAGAGAAATATACTGTTGTATAAAATTCCCACATGGTTCTTTCACTCTCCTGCGGTGCTCATGGAAAACAGATATGCTGCCCTGCATGTAGTAGCATTGCATTTAAAAACTGATGTAATGTTATAGAGCCTGATGCCTCTGACACCCATAATATTTCCCCTGTGTGTCTCTGAAAAGTACCAGTAGCTAGTGTACATAATGCTGAACACAACTTTGTTTCCACTGGGATGGGCTCTACATAATTTCCCTGCCGCCTCAGGTGGGAGCGACAGAGGTTGCATATTTCCTCCAGTATTTCCCTGTCCACCCAGTGTCTGTCAATAATGTCTGCTTTGCTCCGTCCATGATAAGTTAAATGGGGTCTAAACACCCTTCTTCTTTTTGCCTGAGGTCTGGCAGCAGCAGCAACAGCAGCACCCTGATTTAAAGACTGCTGCACATACAACATAATAATAGTAGTAGCAATACATCAGAACACAGACATCACATGGTTAAGTAAAGGTTGTTGCATCTGACAGGCATCCATTTTTGTGAGTAGAATCTTAGGCTTTGAGCATTTCCTTCAGTATTTCCCTGTCCACCCTGTGTCTGTCAATGATGTCTGCTTTGCTCCGTCCATGATTAGTTATAAGGGCAGCATATCTGTTTTCCATGAGCACCGCAGGAGAGTGAAAGAACCATGTGGGAATTTTATACAACAGTATATTTCTCTGAAGTTTTGGGGTCCATAGATTGCACACACATAGAAATGCTTGTGTTTTAAACTGCCAAGTTTGAATAAACCCTCCTTCTGTCCATCTCTATCTTCCTTAGTCTCCATCTGCATCCCATCCCGGACCCTCCATACTTCTAACCAACAATTACTTGATATCTACCACCCAAAAAGGTCAGTAGGCAAACTACTCTACAAACACTCCCTTGCCCATGCTTGGAACAAACTTCCCCTTGACTTACATTCAATCTCCCACACGCCACACTTTAAAAAAGAGCTAAAAGCTTATTTTCTCAATTCCAGAACCTGCCCTTGCCATGACCCTACCTAGTCTTCCTTCCCTTTATGTACCCTCAAAAGGACCATACTTAGTACCTCATTACACCTCTCTCTCCAAAGTGTTTACTATGCATTTGCACAATTTTATACAAACAAAAAAATGTTAATTGTTGACCTATTGAACTATATCAATGTAAAATTGTTACTTAGCTTCTTTTTAATGCAACTTTAACTTTATGCATGTATCCCAGCATATGAGAATTGTTTTGCTATAACTGCTGTTATATCAATATTGTTTAAAATTGTACTTGTTTTAAAATGTATTACTGGAGCTTTTCTCCTTGGGTCTCCACTGAAAATGGGCCACAGACCCAGTTGGACAAACCCGGTTAACAAATGTCAATAAATAAATAAATAAAATAAATAATAACCCCTAACTGTTTTTTTAACGTGTAATCTTGCCTGTATTCTAAAAAGTTTTGTTGTACATAGCAAAAGCCTACACCAAGTTTTCATGATTGCTTCATAGCTTCCTAAATAGCTCTGCCATGTTGTTTTGGTTAATTAGTGTGTATTTCAGCCTTCTATTTTTCATTCACATATTCTGTCATTGATCATTGTTTAGCAGCTCCGCACCTCATGTAGAGCTTCTTAATGAATACCAAATAGCATGCTATTGTGCTGGTGTTGTACACTTTCTGTAGTTCTTTATTAATCCTGCCCATAGTCATCAAGGGCAGTTCAATCTTTTAGCATCAGCTATTCTCTCTGTAAAGAAATATTGTAACCTCTCACATTCCCTGATATGTTTAATATTATATATACAAAAGAAAAAACAATAGTCCATGATGGGATGAACTGAGGTATTTAGCAATGTAAGCAAACTTTTAGGTGGCAAGAAGTCATGGCCTACTATATATCCCTTATAACCAAATGCATCCATTAAACAAGAGCATTAGCATTACTCCCAAATGCCAAATGTGCATCCACAATTATTTCAAGATTCTAAATGTTTAGCTAATGACAGTTGGTCGCTGACAGAGTAGAAAGAATTATTTATTTGAATATCTGAAACTGACAAAAATTACTTTTTTGGTGTTAAAGCTTATTTTGCTTGATATTGCTCAAGTAAATAATGAGTCTGTAAATTTAAGTCATAAAATAAATTAGCCACCATTGACCTTACCTTCAAAATATCAGCAAATGTTACCAAACCAAGAGTGTCAGAAGTAGAAAAGGAGACTTCCAAACATTGAAAAGAACTGGATCCAATGTTAAGTCCTGTGGTACCCTCTCTCAGAACCTGTTCTGAGCTAGAGGCTCAGAAATTCTCACTGAAACCCAGTTATTAATCCAAATTAAATATGGTGCTGTTGCTACCCCTACTATCCAAAGTATGTAACAATGGGTGATATGGAATAGGATCAAATGCTTTTGAGTAAACCATATCACACCAACGGATACACTTGCAGTTAAAGCTTCAGTGACATTTGTATAAATTTTAACTGGATTTTCCAAAAATTAGCATTCTTTGGTTAATTCCTTGCTGATTAATACCCAGCTTGACAGTAAAGTCAACAGTGAATAATGACAGAAAGAGCGTTTTCAAAACATCTTATTGTGTTACAGCTTAGACTTGGTGCCCTATAATTTTATTTACATATCTGCTATATGCCCTTCTTTAGGAATCTACATCACAATATGATCTCACCTGACTTCTGAAATAAAATACACTTTAGGAAATTATTGAAATAAAACATATTTTACATAAAAAAATCCACTTAATTTGTCTGGCCCTTCAGCTGTATTTGAATATATTGTTCCTAATTATTTTTCTGGGATTAATGATGGACAAACGATTGATGCAGTGTTAACTATGGCTGGAAAGTCAATTCTACTAACAAGAGAAAAAAGACATTGCGTAATATCACTGCCACCTTATTGGCATCTATATTACTGATGTTCTCAACCATAACAGATGGACTCATTTCAGTGTTTCTTTTCTTACTTCCAAAATATTTGTAAAATGCCTTTTTTATTGACTGTTATATAGGCAGCCAGCCAGCCTGGTTTCTTGTTTTGTTTTTGCATTTCTTATTTTCCTTCAAAATTGGTTTTGAATTACAACATACACATGCATCTCTATTTTTGAGATTGAAAGCTTCTATATTCAGTAGTAATGCTTTTCTTAACTAAATTACAGATAGAACCATTTCACCAGCCTAGCGTAAATAGAGTTTTTCTAGAAGGATTTTATGATTGGGTATATATTTCACAACAGTTTTACTCAGTTTGTTGGAATTGTTGTAAAATGCCTTTGTGGTACAAGCTTCCGCAAGTATATTATGTTATTTTCATTCATAAAGTTCATTGTTAATTGCGCCATAGCTCACATTGCAAAATAAGCTTAGTAATTTTATAGTATTTAACTGGTGTATTCTAATGGAGGCCACAGTGGTTGTAGCTACTGCACTGAGAGCAGAAGGTTAGATTTTCTAGCCAATGATTACTATTCTTCCAGATAATAACTGGCATTCCTGATTGTTTAGTTAACCCATCTTCTACTTGAAGATATCCTGACATTAATGTCCAATCAAGCAGAACATTTTCATTGTAGTCGAGGTGCATACGTTTTTGAACATATTTAAAGACTATTTAGCTCACCAGCTAAACTAGCTACATTTTCACCAAATAAATCAATATGTTTCACTAGAAAAAATGGTTAGATCTTTCTTATTCCAAATGAGACTTCTGCAACAAAGAAACAGCAATTTTTACGTTGGTCTTATTAATGCTAAGTCTTACCCACATCATCTCAGCACAAAAGCTGTTTAAAATTTCAGTTAAATCCAAGCTTCTAAAAATATAATTCTATGTTCCCTCAGATCAACAAAGCTCTCTGTTACTACATAGTCTTTCTATTTAAACATTAAAAAAGGTTGGTTTACTACTGATGCAAGCTTCAGTACCAGAGTAGATACCCCAGAGGAAAAATGTGTAGGGGGAGTAGATAGAATAAGAAATATAACATATATCATTAAAATAAGTATTAGAAATTGCCAATGAGAAAAATGATGGGTAAATTTCATCATACTACTGACTGATGGCATTATGAAAACCCAATGCAATATTTATACTTAAAATGTTGATGTTAAGTACTTCCACATTTGGGTGTTTTGTTTTTAAGTATGCTCATATATATATATATATATATATATATATATATATATATATATATATATATATATATATATATATATATATATATATATATATATATATATATATATATATAAGTCCCCTTCAAAACATCTAAAACCCATAACATCTAATTTCATAACAGTGAGACCAGAACATCTAAAACCCAAAACATCTAAAACCCATAACATTGAATTTCATAACATCTAACAGTACAACTCACATGAAAATAACATCCTCCCCACACATAACGACATATAATGACATCAAACTACCAAACACACTTTTTACCATGTTTCTGAAGGGGGGCTTGATACAGTGGGGTCAGGAAATTAAATTTTTCCCACTGCAGTGTGATCTTGGAGTTGGTATATTTAATTTACGGGGGTGTGGGGCGGAGTAAAAAGTGTGTTTGATGTTGTTATATGTGGAGGGGATGTTATTTTCTTGTGATTTGTACTGTTAGATGTTATAAAATTTGATGTTATGGGTTTTAGATGTTCTGGTCTCAATGCTATGAAATTAGATGTTATGGGGTTTTGATGTTTCGGAGTAGACCGTATATATATATATATATATATATATATATATATATATATATATACACACATATATATGTATATATCTGTTGTGCATGCATCTACCTCAAATAGTACATATGCATTTCTAGTCTATAGTATAGTGTGCAGTACTCTATGTGTGTGTGTGTGTGTGTGTGTGTGTGTGTGTGTGTGTGTGTGTGTGTGTGTGCGTGTGCGTGTATATATATATATATATATATATATATATATATATATATATATATATTTATTTGTTTATTTTTTCTGTAGTATATGTTCTATATAAATTAAATTGTTAAATTGTATAACTTAACATGGAGGGATGAGGTTTGCAGTGCAGTGTGTCTTTAAATATCCCATAAGGTTCCAGTGTATGCAGAATAACAGGTATTTGTTGGAACATTAATAAATTAAAGGTTAAGCTTACCATCTCCTGCATGCTTATGCCTTTTAATTAGGTTGTTTGGCACTTATAAAGTGAACCTCAATCCATACCTGAGAATGCAGTACAGGCCCACTTTAATTTAATTTCCCCTTAAGTGGATCACATTTTGTGCTACAATGCCATTTCTATCTCCTTTTACTTCCTATAGATGATAATCCAAATTAGCTACCTAATCATTTTAAATAATCTCGCTGCTTCCCCCTCAGTCAGTATTTATGCATAATGTGCCTTAAAGATTGACACGTTCCAAGATATTCACCTCTCTGTTTTATTTTACTATTCAGTTTTCTTGTAAATTGTAGTTTTAGAATCATTTTAAAATATTGCTCCATATGGCACTAGCACATAATGTTGTATGATAAAAATGCACATTGAGTTAAAGGTATGCAAGCACAAAAAAACAACAAAGTTGTGATCTACTGACTCTTGTTATATGCAGGCATTGTGTATATTTTTCCCATAGTCTGTATGTATTCTACACTTTGTTGTATTGAATTGAAAACCATGTGACTGTTGTTCCTTATTTATCAGAAATTCTAGTTTCCATATTATGCTTCTTAGCAGTATTGGTAGCAGCTAATGGAACAATTTTAAACAAAAAGAGAAAATGCAAAAAAGGAAGACATGGATTAAACATGTTTCCTTTATTGTAGCTCATTTGAAAGATTTATCTTTCTTATTGAAAATAAACTTAATTTAAAAAGTCTTGTCTGTACAGTGTAGTTGTAAACTACAATGAACAGAAGAACCATAAATGGAAAAGATGGATAAATGGATGTAGCAGGACATTCCTAAACAGGGTATAAATCCATAAAGCATGGCTCTGTTACTTTAGACAGCAGTTAATCAGGTCTCAGAAGACATGAAGTAAAGGTTAACTAAGCCCTCCTGATTGCTTGACAAATTATTTTTCTAATTTGTATTACTCCTCTGTCAATGTAACAAACTCAAGATGTGAGCAGTGTGTACAATAATCTGAAAGAGAAGGGGGGCTCAGTCTACTGGGGAGAAAGCATCTTTAGTGGGAGTCTCAGCAGATTAAGTTTAATCACACCCTTCTATGAGAGCTTACAGAACAAGTTTGCTTTAGTTATTATCCTTTAAAATTGTAGCACTGCAAAGTGATGCAGTATCTGGCCATATCTAAGCTCCATTGTATTAAATTGACAGCAGCAGAATCCTAATGCCTGTTGGAAATCCACATGGGATATCAGCATAGTCCTACATGTGTATGCATTTGCTGTAAAATAGTCACACTGATATTAGCTTATGCCATGCAGACATAGAAAAAGCATTAACAATGCAGGCACTCAGAATGACAAGTAGATAGAGACAAAGAGGGCACTTTTGGTTTCATCTCATTTGGTGATTTTTATGTCATTCCTTTCTTAGGAATACATAGATGTTTCATTCTCCAGGGAATGCATCAGGCAAATGTTCTTATCAGCTAAATTGTCATCCTACTGACTGTATTCAGATTCACTTAACTTGCAGGAAAAATAATTTACTTACATATAATCATGGCTTTTACTAAGAAGGCATGTTAAAAGGTGGTATCTGGTTTGAAATAGGTAAAAAAAAAATCAAAACATGCACTGCAGACATTCTGTTTTTATACTTGTTATTAAATCAGATATGCACAATTATGGTCGGTTTATAGATGTTTAGCAATGTCCAAGTATTGTTGTGCTAAAACACACACATGCTCCCTTACCTTGTTCATGCTTCTAACAAATACAAAAGGGTGGCAAAAGTTTGTACTTAAATATAATATCAAAACACATAGCTTATCAACAGCTCAATGGCCTCCAACTTACTGGGTGTGTAGGCATAAATTTACATCAACTGAACATGCAGTGTAATCAGGAAAAGGCAAGGTAAAAGTTTTTATCTTACTATATATTATGTGATTATGTTACATGACTTAATTTGCAGTTGCTGTTGTTTGTTGAGGAAAGCCTCACCATTGATTGATTAAGCACCCTCTTGACATGGTTCTAACACATTTGCTATAGTCGGAGTCCCACCTTAAATTGGTAGACATTTGCATATCTTAATTTAGTGCAGTGTTTGTACATTTCTCCCTATGTCCAACATGCAGTAACGTTTTGAATTTCTCATGACATCCTCCAGTTAGAAGAAATACATTGTGAGGATTTTATATAATATTCTAACCAAGGCAAACATTATAGCTTACTATATACAACTAAAACCACACACAGTGCTAATTGTTGGTCCCAGTGCTACTTTGATTTTTTTTTTAAACTGTTAATATAAGACTTCATTCCCACATAGATTTGCGATATGTGGAAAACACATATTTTGGTATTGCACAACCCCCTGTCACAAAGGAGTTGGCAGAAAAATGTCACCAATAATCAAAGCTACCAATGTGCATCACTGCTGCACTGACCAAAGATGAATATGCAAATGAAAGAGAACCATTCCAACTGTCTATCACATTCTAAGGAGAAGTACTTCTGATGTAAGCAGTCATACTGCCTAAGTGCCATAATTCAGTCTCCATGGGTAACTGTGAACTGTATTGATTAATAACACTGGTATCTGAAGTAGAATTAATTGAAGCCCTTAATGTTGTGCAAAGGGATTGTGAAAGAGAAAGCATTGTGGTCTGACCTTACCAGAGACGATAATACACTATGGGTTACAGCATTCTCCCAGATTTGTGAGTAACAAGTTCAGTATGTTTGCACCTCTAGTAAGTGTATGGACTATCTAGTCTAAGGTGTTTATGTTTATGAATTCCTAGATTCTCTGGGGCTGTATGTTTAGGGTTGTGTAAGCATCCCGGATTATAGTGGGTAGTTGAAATTGGTTTACTATTGTATGTCCGAAACTGCATCGGTTGACTGATCAAAATGTCGACCTGAAATGACAAATATGGAACATTGATAGAGCAGCCAAATCGTAACTGAATATATCCACACCTGTAGTTCGATGCATTCCACATAGCAGAATGTGACATCAGTTACCCATGTTATGCACCCTAGCATACCATTATACTCTATGGTGAATGTTACATGTACTTTACTATTTTGCAGGGGGGCATGTCCCCCTGCACCCCACATGTGGGGGGCTGCACCCCCACACCCCCTGCAAATTATATATACCAACTCTGAGATCGCACTACAGTGAGGAAATGGGTTAATTCCCTGTTCCTCACTGTACTGCGATCTCCGCTCAGGATACCAAATTCGATAATTGATGTACACTACCCATTTGCTGTAGTATATTCAATGTTACCTGGTTCAGCATTCTGCCTCCTGGAAAACTGTGTTTCGACTACCCCAGGCTCGATCGCCTGCCGTTTGGACATCCAATAGTAAACTGTTGAAATCAGACATGAATATAGAACTGGCTTGAATGGTGAGAGCCTTCAGTAAGTCCAAGTATAAGCTATGAATTTCTTGGGTCATAAAGAGTGACCTGTAGCTTGCAAGGGTATGATATGGGACTTTGCCTGTGGAAATCTGGCCATGCAGAAGCTCAAGTTCATTGTCCTTTTTGAATTGAGTTAGTTTTTTATACAGATTGAGATACCCTTGGTTCCTGCCTGTGCAGTAGCTGACCTAAATATGTAAAAGGCACTGTAGCCCTGCCCTGGCAGAGCAGACCATTGTAGGTCTGCACTGCCAGTGCACTCTTTGCAGCTTTAAACCATGTTTCATTAACTGCACACCTGTGTCTTTCTGGAAGCTACAGTTGAAGAGTAACTTCAGTGGTCCTGATAAGTTATATGTGCCTTGTGTCCACATTTTCCAAGTTGAGGATAGCCTGGATGGGTAGAACTTCTTGCTTAGACACCTGGCATTGAACAGTAAATCCTTAGATTCCCTTTGGTTGGTCTTGCTATGTCAGAAGGTTTGTCAGTTTGGCACTGCCCAAAAAAGGCACTGCATGGCAGAACAATGTTTTAGCCAATATTCAAAAGCCTAGAAGGGACAGGTACAGACCATCCTTGAAAAGCTATGCGGTCTATTGACCATTTCCTATCATGCTGACAATTTTTTTATTCCCTTGGAATGACAATAGAAACTAAGTGAGGTCAGTCATCTTTTGTTCATATTGTGGCATCATCCATGGGAAGGTAGAATGCTGCTCAGTGCTAGGCACATAGGCTCATAGGTTCATTGGTAAGTGCTAGGCTAGCTGCCCTTTTGGGCCATTTTTAAGCCTATCCAGTTTCACTTTTTGTGCTTGAAATAACCTATTCCATTTGGTAATAGATTGGCCTTACCCATCCCATGGTCAATAGTCATATATTACCCCTAATGAGAATAACTGGGATCATACCATAGATAATTTGATGGGACCATTGCATGTGATAAAGCATAAGAATCATTCATTAGAAGTACATGGGAGTAGTCCTGAGGTATATTTTCTGTTTTTCATCCATAGATCTAAGTTGTGCTTACATATGGACAGGAATGAACTTTGTTTTATGTGGCTGGGGACTCTGTACAGCAGCAACATTATGCTCTGGCAGATATATCTGTCCCTCAAAACCATTCTCTTGATGTTCCAGAAGAGGTTTATATCCCTAGACTGAGTATTACTGATGTTATTTGACTTGCTGATGCGCAGTAAATCCGTCAGTAATGGGTCAGAGGATGCCTTTTATACCTGACACAGGTCACCTCTTTGCAGTCTGTAGGATACTGAGTATAGTGAAGGAGCTTTGATTCAGTCCATGCAGGACATGTTCCTTAGACTTTGTGTGTGTGTGTGTGTGTGTGTGTGTGTGTGTGTGTGTGTGTGTGTGTGTGTGTGTGTGTGTGTGTGTGTGTGTGTGTGTGTGTGTGTGTGTGTGTGTGTATGTGTGTACACACACACACACACACACACACACACACATATATAATATTTATATATATTAGGCATATCTGTGGGCATTCCAGTTGATGCATCTGTCTGGACAAATGCACACCAAAGGGGGCATTATATTCAATGTTTACTCTAATGAGGGCTATGTAAAGGGGGGCAATGACATCCCTAGATCTAGACACAATCCCTTTGCAAACATGCCAGTCAGGGACACATAGTCTGAGAGCTTCTTGATTACTCTGTTCATATAGCACAGGAAGGTACTTCTCAGGTCATTTTTATCCACATGGACTATGATTGCATCATATTGGTACTTGAGGTCTAATGACTGGAATGTTTGAGTGATTTGTCAGATCCTGGCCCTGTGATAGACAACTGACCATAATTTTTTCCTTATTCAGCCGCGTGAGTGGGACATCTGATGTTTCACAATGGAGTGTGCTGGCTTGCCTTATGGGCTTTGTAGTTGAAAGTTCAAAGTATGTGACTATATGTGTTGAGTTGGTGTTATTTTGGTGGATTGCTTTTGGGATTGCTGAACATTCTTTTCGTGGGATGGATGTCTAGAAGGTCTAGTGGTTTAGGTAGGCATTTTTTAAGTGCCTCAGCATATGATCTCATATTTGTTGGACCAGTACTATGTGTGGTGAGTTTAACGCTTACATTACCAACAAATGTATTGTTATTTCAGTTGCTTTTGTGTGAGAGTCTTGTCTTCATTGTGTAATTATATCTCTCACATACTGTATCCATTTCTATAAGGATTTGTTGGTTGTCAGTGAACATGAAATGATTCTTACATTGTAAACTCTAAAACATTCCAAACAAATCACCAAGACAAGGCTGTGGGAACACAATGTATTTATAAGTGTTTTTGTTCTTTAATTGTATCCCCAAAAATTCCTCAGATAATACAATACAGACTATGAAGATTGTTTTAAAAGGTAACCAAAAAAAAATCACATGACTGAATGTGTCCAATCAATGATTTAAAAGTGGTAGGTGTTACCGTAAAGGTCTATACCTGTCTTTACTTAATATAAACCCCTAACATTAAAATAGTAATCATGATGCTATAATCAACCACTTAACATCCAAAATGCAAATAAAAGTAAGTACATTAATGAAAATCACAACAAAAATAACAAAAATAATGTAAGAGGTGTCCCTTAGCAAAGTTTCTAAACACTTGATGCTAAATGACTCATTTAGTCAAGAGTGTGAGCTGTTCCTAATTTGATTTGCCATGCCGCAATTCCAGCCTAGTTTTATAATCCCCTGTAAAAATGTTTATGCTAAAAAAATCTAAAACAAAGAATGTGAATTTTTTAAAAGTCAGAACACACAGCAGCATGCTTTGCTAAAGCATTATTAGTCTTTTTTCTTAATGGCTAGTATGTGCTCATAGTTTCTTCTAGCTAAATGCCTCACAGTTTTGCCAACATAAAAATTAATGCAGGACTCACAAGAGGCTAGGTAAACCACATGTGCAGATTCACAGTTGAATCTACTGCTTGCCCAGATTTCAATGTCTAAGTGTTTAAATTTAACTGAAGAAGAACTGCTCACCTATCTGCACTGTTTGCACTTCCCACATTGGAAAGTGCCATGCGTTTGATGATTAGTGGGACTGGAATCAGTTTTTCATCTGAGAACAGACTTTAAATTATTACACGTCTTGTAAGTGAATGTAGGTTTGCCCCTTATGATCCTAACCAAATCTGTGTTTCCTAATATAATCTTCCAGTTGTCCACAATAATGTTTCTAATAGAAGTCATCTTGTTGGTAATGGGAATGGGAAAAGCACTTCTAAAAACAAAGCTATTGGTGGTTGGCGGTGCACTGTTGTCATTCATAGCCAATGCCAATGGAGAAGAATGCTTTGCTATGATAGTTTGGGCTTTATTTTGCCTCAGCAAAAAAACTTCTTGCTCTAACCTTGTCAACCAGTCATGATCATACCCTCGTTAAATGAAACATTTCACGAGTTTAGTAATTTTAAACTGAAATATGTTGTCATCTGTGGTTAATCTACTAAGTCTGATGAGATGCCCTTTGACTACACCCCTTTTCATGTGCGCAGGATGTAGACTGCCCTTGTGTAGATATTGGTTGATGAATGGTTCCTTTCAGTAAATTCTACTTGTACAAAAAATGTGGGAATTCATCAAAAGATAAAGCAATGTCCAAATAATTAATCATCTCACCAAAACTGCTGACTGCAAATTTTAAGAAATCAATGCTTGTATTAAGGTAGTTTACAAATGTAAAAAAAAATCATCCTGATTTCCTGACTACAAAAAGAAGAGGCTGTCAATAAATCTGTAATAAAGAATAATATGCTTAGACAAATGGTGGGACTTTAAAATTGAATTCCCACCATTCCATTACTAGATTGGTGAAAACAGGGCCTACCCTCACCCCATGGCTATACCCAATGTTTGTTTATAGTGTTTGCTTGTGAACAACACCACATCTAGTAACATGCAAATGGTGTTAATCTTCACATTGTCAAAGGTGGTGAACTCATTGAGGTATCTCACAAATTCCACTCCAATGTCTTGTCTGATGCAGGTATAAAGAGAGATGACATCTAAAGAAGCAAAACAGACTTTTTCATTGACCACAGAAAGTTTGCTTAACATCTTCAGCAAATGCCAAGAGTCTCAGTATAGTGTTCAGGTTCCTGAACTATGGGATTAGGAATGTCATTTAATTGAGTGGAGATTGCTTCAGCCTTAGAGAAACTTGCAGCAACTATGGGTCAAAAGGGTGGCTTACTACGATCTTTATGTACATTGGGAATACCAAAGAATCTAGCAATCAAGGGAAATTCAACTTATTAATGACAGAAAAACCCCTACTGATTGTGTCAGTGGTGACTTCAACACTATGAATCACTGGTCATATTAACAATCATGCCTCCTTTGTCTGCCCTCATAACTCAATGGTCTTGGTCCAAGAATAATTCTTTGAGAGCAGACCTTTCAAAGTTGTACAAGCTGTAATATCTGATTTTTTAACTCAGTTTCTTCCTCATGTCTTCTTCATAGTATTTAATAATATTTGTAAAGTACTATTTAGTGTAGGATTATAAGTACTTTCCTTGACAGGCCTGACTGGGTTACAATTAAAGTCCAGAACATCATTCAAAATGAACTGTAAGTTCAATTTTCAGACATAAAGTTTGAAATCAATCAGTAATCTAGTAACATTGATGTTGTTTGTGGGAATGAATGAAAAACTTTTGTTTAAAACTGACAATTGGTGTTTGTTTAACGAGAAGTTACTAAGGTTTAACTTCAGTGTTAAAGTCTAGGTCTTCTTCCTGTTTTACCCCTTAATTTATCATTGTTCTTGTTGTCCATTGTCCATCTCAGTGTCCTCATTTTCCCTGAGGGATGGACTGAAAAAGGACAAGGCAACAAAACAGGGGGTGGAAGGACATGCTTATCCATGATGTTGTTACTACCAGCTTGAGTTACTGCAGTGGGTTTGGTAGCTTCAGTGAATTGTTTGCTACTATTGGCTGACTGAACGACTTCTACAAATGTTGTAGTAACCGGTGGTTTCTTGATGGAATTAGGCTCCTGCAACTTTAGTAGATATGTGGTGCCAGCTCTGTAAGCCACCAAATTTCTCTTAAGTTTACCTTGTTTTCTATTGATGATGGAAGCTCTCAGTCTATCAGCCTTTGTTGCAAGGCCTGAGTACAGAGAAACAAAATTAGGAAAACAACTATAACCCCTAGCTTTATGATCTAGCTCTTGCATTTGTTCTTTGATAAACAAAATGTCTTTATTGGAGCTGTTAACAAACCCCCATGTTATTGAATAAAACTAAGTCCTGATAAAGCTGGTTACTATATTTGACTCCAATGAGAAATTTGTAAGTACAAAGACCCAGTAGTACACATTCCAATCTAATACATTCAATGAGATATAAAATCTCATATTGCAACAAAATAAATTTAGTGGTTAAATGCTCCAACTCAAAAATGTCATTTTTACATGAATCAAATTCTTTGACCAAAGGGCCTGAATACAAAGTACTTACAGTTCTTGACGCTTCATTACCAGTAACTCTGCAAAATGGATTGTTGACATCTTGAAATATAGGTGCTAAAAGATTTTCCATACAAAGTGTATGGTTTCTATTAATCCTAGGGATGTCACTTAGTCTGTCGATGGAAGAAACCTGCTGTATACTCTCTTGCACTGGAACATCGAAGGCAGCCTTTGAAGTTGAGGGTGAATTGGCTTGACATCTAGAAATTAACCCTTCTAAAACCATACTGACTGCAGAAACTGCTGATGTCAGTTTCTGTGTTAAAACTGCTACAGTCTATGTGTGGGTGGTATAATGCTTACCTTACTAACAATTGTATTGTTATTTTGATTACTTTTGTGTGAGTCTTGCCTTCATTGAAATTGTGTAATTATATCTCTCACGTACTGTATCCATTTCTGCAAGGATTAGTTGGTTGTCAGTGAACAAGAGACAATTTCTACATTGTTTCAAGATGCACATATCTATTAAGATGGAGGCAAAAAAATTGGGAAGGTGCCCTTTCATGGTGTCAGGACTTTTTTTAGGTAAACTATGGGATACTCATTAGTGTTAGTATCAAATGTTTTTGTTTGCTGTCACTGAATTTATACTGCAAATCTCTAAAAGAAAAAAACATGATTTTACTTGCTAATAATTAACAGTATTATACTTAAACACAAGGTAATATTTCTGAAAGCAAACTACCCAGTAGTGTAGGGGAAGACTGGGAAGCACGCTGGTATGTTAGGATATTGCACAATGAATGCAACTATGAATATCATATTTTGCAATATTTCAAAAAAGCAATATTAATTACAAAACCATGCATATTAGATGGCAACTCTGAATGTCAAAATTGTGTGCTTTAATGCTGTGAATAAGATGGCAACATTTGTTCACCTGCAGGAGTAACACAGCCTTAAAACTATTCATTTCAATATGAAAGCAGAGGTAATGTTCACAACTGCTTTACCAAACAAACATTTTTATCTTCCATCATTTTATAATATCAGTTGTTAACTAACAGCAACAGTTTGCATGTGATACTTTAGTGTGACTATATCACACTCTACATTGTTTGTGATTAATGTTGTTGTTGTTTGGCTTTTCCCGGTAAGGGGTTGCCACAGCGGAACTCCAGTCCGCTAATGATTGGCAGTAGATTTTTACGAAATGCCAAGGTGCCAGCTCGACGCCCAACCTTCAATGAAGGCACGCCCATTTACGCACGCATGTCTTTCGAATGCTACCCAACCATAGGGAGGACATGCAGACTCCACACAGATGGCACTCCCAAGCCCAGCCGAGAATCGAATGGGAGAACCTCTTGCTGTGAGGTAACAATGCTACCTCCGTACCACCGTGGCAATATGTTACAATGTTCATAACGTTTCACAAATGCTCCTTAATAAGTGAAGTCTTGTACATCCCAAATTGACTGTTTCAACCTGTGTGCCTAGCAAATCATGTATGCTATTAGATAGCATCTTGATCCATCATGCATGACCTATCATTCATGAGATATTAGGCTCAATATTACAATATTATTTATTTTAATACAGTGAACATGAAACAGTTAAATCTTTGCTTTGTTTGTCTTTCTCAAGACTGCGTACTATTTTTCTCCTCACACCCAATGCTTATGTAGACCCCCCTTAGCATAAGAGTATCATATTTGTTTTTTGCTGTATTAATGTACATATGTAAAATATTTGCTATTTTTCATAAACACTCCTTTTTAACTCAAACCCTGTAATTCCTAAAGTGATGTCTTCACTGAGTATACCTACCTTATGCTGTCACCAAGCAGGTGTCACCTGGATTCCTATCCTACAGAATACTTTTCATGAGACATTAATGTCAACATTAGAATACATTTAATACCAATAGAGTGTACCTCAAAAAAATACAATTTTTGCTGCATTTGTTTTGCCAAAGTATATTTATCGTTAATTTGTTTTCTAATAACCATTGTTTATATAAGCCATTCTTCAACATACCATATTTGCATTTTAATTTACTACAGCAAATATTAGAAATATTCCAAAATAGACCCAATTCCAAAAGACTTGCTCTCAATGAAGTAAGCACTTACAATGAGAGCAGGCTGAAAGTCAATGTTTTGGAATCTGGTTTCCATAGTAAGCCTGATTATAGATAGGCCTTACACTGAAGTAAGTCACTAACACTAACAGCAGGTCTTTTGGATTCATGGCAGACTTACACTGAGAGCAACTCTTTTGAAATCTGGCCCATGGTTTATAACCTTTTGCAAATACTATACATTTCACAATGAAGTTTTCATTGTGGATGCCTACCATGTCTTCTCAGCTTGAAAATATCACTTTGTTTCCTAGCATGCAACATAATATTCAATACACATTCGTCTAAAAATTAAAATGATATTAATATTAATATAGTGTACATCAAATATATCCTTATATATCTGATCATTTCTTTTAACCAAGTGAATTTAGATTAACTGCTTCACTAGGGTCCTTGAATTTGACAGTATCACACTCCATGTTTTGCTTTAATAATGTAACTATGTAAAATATTTCATAGTTTTCATAAGTTTTTTCAAACACTCTTCAGTAACTCAAGTCATCTACATTTATCATTTGTAAACAAAGCGAATCCTACAGAAAAAGTACCAGACTTCTGCATAATCCCCTCAAATATAAAAAGTGCTTATCTGCTGTCTAATCAATGTAAGCAACCACACACAACTTCATTATATAATGAACTGTAGTGCCTATCACTTAAAACATTGGGGGGGGGGTGGACTGTAGTCGCAGAACAGGTGTGTATTCCATACAAACCTATATATGCTTTACACTCCTAATATAAGAACAGCTCAGTAAAAAAAATGGATATATGGCCATTACAATACTCAGCATAATTTACACAAGTTCTGCAGAATAACTCAAGGTATCCAAGCAATCATTAAATGGATCTGTATTATCATAAATAGTTACAATAATAATAAAGTATTCTGCTGTTCACTGGAAATCCACCCCCCCAAAGACTGACACAGGCATGCACATGGGTATGTGCACATACACACACACAAATGCATACTGTAACACTGCATTCTTATCTATAAGTAAACTGAAGGTACCAGAGAAGAAGGCACTGTGCAAGATGACCATTTTGTTATAGGACCTAGACTGGGACACTTGAGGGCCACCCCGGGAAGCCAGGACTGCAATCCCATTCTTCCAGCCCCCATGGGAGTTGAGATAGGGCAGCCATGTCATCTTACACCGGGGAAGACAGGATGGCCTCCCCTCCTTCACCAGGCACTGTGGGGATGCCACTCTGTGAATAGCACCACCCAGGAGGCAAGAGGCCACAAGTCAGGAGGCTTGAAGCAATGCACATTCATTGGTGCCTGGCACCATGGGAATGAGAGACTGAGGTGTGCCGCAAAAAGTGCAAAGATGGGGGGGAGACAGGGCCATCTCCCCTGTGAGTTTAAAAGCCCTAGGTACAAGGCAAAGTGGAGAACCGGTGTCACTGAAGTCTGGATGAGGGAATGTCTGAGGCTTCATAGACCAGCAGAGTTCCATGAGGCTGTGAAGATCCCCTGAGAGGCTCCAAGAGCACACATGACACTGCATGATTTGGCAGCAGTTAGGAGATATGTAACCCTGGAAAAGAGCTCTCTCTCCTGGGTAAAAGTGGAACCCCAGATAGGGTCATTCCCAATGGAAGTCTGGAAGGGAGAGAGAGAGAGGTGGAAAGTGACTGGTACAGGAGAGCTCTCATCTGGGTGAAGGGGTACTGTCCATGCCCACTCTGGGATGGAAGTCTGGAAGGGGGAGAGAGGCAGATAGTGGCAGGGCTGGGCAAGCTCCTGCCTGGGTGAGGGGGGGGGGTCAGGCAGAGCTCCTCACAGCAGAAGTTCTTAAGGGAGCACTAGGGGAGACAGCAGTGGAGCCTGGAGAGATCCTGCCTGGGTGAGCGGGTTCAGGCACAGCCCCCCCCATGATGGAAGTCCTTAAGGGAGCAACTGGCGGACAGCGGTGGGGCCTGAAGAGCTGCAGTCTGGGTGATTGGGGTCAGGCAGAGCTCCCCATGATGGAAGTCCTTGAGGAAGCACCAGGGTGAACAGCAGAGGGGCCTGGAGAGCTCCTGCTGGGGCAAAGGCATCCAACTACACCCCATAACTGACAGCATCCTTGAAAAATCCCAAAGTTCACAGAGCTGCTCTGGATGGGAAAGCAGGGGGACCCTGAAGCCTTCATGAGAGAGGATCTGCCCCACAGCAGCTGAGGGGAGTTTCAGAAGAGCGGACAAGATCAGAGGGAATCTCCCCTGAGTGTGTCCGAGGGAATGAGCGATCTTTCATGATTTGGCAGCCTGCAGGAGACATGCAGGTGGTGGAGTCCCCTGCCATGGGGGGCTAAAGCTGGGGAAGATCTCTTGGCCAGGCCAAAGGGGAGGACTGAAGGGTTTGGACTTGACAGAAGTCAGTGTGGGAGTGCCAGGGAGATGAGTGTAGGGCCTGGAGCGCTCCTGACTGGGTGAGTGGGGTCAAGCAGAACCTCCCCATGATTGAAGTCCTTAATGGAGTGACTGACCGATGGCAGCAGGACCTGGAAGGCTCCTGCCAGGGTGAAGGCATCCAACCTTAGCCCATATCCAGTGGCATCTCAGAAAAATCGCAAAGTCCCCAGAGCTGCTTAGGATGTGAAAGCAGGGGGACTGGCCACCCTGGGAAGCCAAGTCTCCATTCAGACTGAGCGGTCTAAACTGAGCAATTTCTGTGTCCCAAAGACAATGTTTCAGATTCCGGGACAGAGACTTCCAAACTGGGACTGTCCTGGAAAAACTGGGACCATTGGTCATCTTGGCACTGTGAGATGGATGTTTGGAATCACTATTTATCTACAGCCTACAAATAGTCTTTGTCCTCATGAAAGGAAAACAGTAACCATCATCCCTCTGCACAAATGTGGGCTATCTACAGACCCAGGAAACTACAGACCTCATTAGTCTCACTAGTCTAATATGCAAAGCCATGGAAAGAATTATCATGGAAATGGCCAATAATGTCATAAGAAAATTTTAGACACTGGAGCCAACCTAATTTGGTTTCATCAGGTGCTGGTCATGCTGAATCACCCTAGTGGACTTCTTTGAGAAGGTTACCTAAGCAATGGATAAGGGAAAAATGGATCACACTGCCTACCTTGACCTGGCCAAGGCATTTAACAGAATATCACACTTGGGCATTGTTGACAAACTCTGGAGGTTAGGTATAAACCTCTATATTGACCAGTGTATAGCCAGCTGCTTCCCAGACAGGGAAGAGGAAGCTAGAATTGGGGAGTCCACACCTACAAAGAGGCAGCCACCAGTAGGGTCCCTCAGGGATCGATCCTGGGACCACTAATTTTGGCAGCTACTTCTCTGAAGTCAAGGCCAATGGCAAGGCCCACTGGCTAATCAAATCTGCAACTAAGGAACAGTCATAGAATCCTACATCAACACTAATGTTCTCTAAGAAGGGCTGAACTAGACAAATAACTGGTGTAAGAACCATGAACTAAAACTAAATGCCAAGAAATACATAATAGTATCCTTTGGGAAGTCAGCCACCTCTTGCAACTATCAGACTGATAGCACACCCTTATGAGTTGACCCAGTAGTCAGATACTTGTGGACACACCCAGACAGTAATCTATCCTGTGTCTGTGGTAGTGAGAAAATCATTCTATGTTGTGCATCTTATAATCAAAGGTATGGCATGTAGGTCCAAGGAAGTCATTGTTCCACTGCATTCGGCATTCATCATACCTATCATTGAGTAGACTGTCCCCTTTTTATGTATCTAACGAGGCAGATCCAACAACTGGAACATCCACAGATGTTCCTCACTAAAACAATACAAGGAGTAAATAACATGTCCTATGCAGACCACTTCAAAGCCCTGTCCCTGTATTCTGTCTCCAACAGGCTATTGAGGGGAAATCTATGCTCAGCATTAAAGGCATAAAAGGCACCATCAGACTCCAATCTGACAGACCTCTTGCATATCTGCAAAACAAACAGTACTAGAATTACCTCTTTTTAAAGACTTAAATCTTGTCTGTGATATAAATGGGTCCTACTGGAGGGACAAGTATGTATTGCAAAGACAATCCTTTCTCAGGAACAGGTCCAATTCCATGTAAAGCAGAGTTCCTCCCTAACCCAACTCAAGTGTAACTTGGACAAGTGGATGGGGAACAGGGAGTTATCCATGGTTTGGTACCTATGGCTCTAATGAATACAGGCAGCCTGTAAATGGTTCATCTCCTTGTCTGCTGCAAGAAAATGTTTCATCTTCCAAGCCCCTGCTTACACTTATCAAGGGTACCAGAACTTATCAGAGATTTGGGATATAGACTAGGCTTAAAAAGGCCCCAGTGGTCGTTAGCCTAGTACACACCTATGAACTCTGCTCTCTGTGCATTGTGCAATGGTCAGTTGCTTTCTCACATAGCATGTCCAGACTACCAAAGACCGCCATTTCTTGTGTACAGTGCTGCTGTTTCACTGTGATGGAAAGTAAAATAAATGATGACCAACTATTTAGTTTCAGATTAATAATAATAATAATAATAATAATAATAATAATAATAATAATAATAATAATACGTCAAGAATCTGGGTGACAACTCTCAGATCTGCTCTAAGCTGGTGCAAAATGGCAAAACATACACTGAACTCACTGACATTGCCAACATCCTGCCGGACAGGTTCAGTGCAAACTTTACCCGCCCTTCCCCCCAAAAGGGCCAGTGTCTCTCCCAGAAGAATGTAGTCTCCCAGATATCACAGACACACAGGTGAAAGCAGCCCTCTCTAAAGCAAAAAACACAGCATCAATGGGACCAGATGGTGTCCCAGGCTGCGTCTTACACAAGCTCCAAAAAGAACTGAACCCTCACATAAAGTCACTGTTCAAACTCAGCCTTACTACAGGATATGTACCCAAAGAATGGCATACAGCAACAGTTATCCCACTCCACAAAGGTGGTGCCACAGCAGATCCCGGGAACTATCAACCTATAATCCTGACTAGCCTGGTCTGCAAAACTATGGAGCGCTTCATCATGGATCTCATAAACAAAGACATTGGGAACCTCCAGATACTGGACCCTATCCAATTCGGCTTTGTTAAAGGCAGATCTTGCCTCTTAAACCTTGTTGACTTCTTTGAAACAGTTACCAAGGCCATAGATGAGGGAAAGGTAGTCCACACAGCCTACCTGGACCTTGCAAAGGCCTTCGACACAATACCCCACTCTGGCATTATAAATAAGCTTACCAGCTTGAATATCAACCCCTATGTCTCAAGATGGTCGCAAACTGGCTTAGGGATAAAACCCACATGGTCAGAGTTGCAAGTGCCATGTCCGACTCCAAACCAGTTACAAGTGGCATCCCACAGGGCTCAGTCCTGGGACCCCCTCTTGTTCGGTATATACTTCTCTGAGGTACAGGCAACACAGGAGGACTGTGGCTGACCAAGTTCGCAGATGATTGCAAACTGGGAGCCATAATTGACTCTCCAGCTGACACAAGCATCCTCCAGGAGGGTCTTACTGAGATGGATACCTGGTGTCAGAACCATGGCCTCAAGCTAAATGCCAAAAAGTGCATAGTCATCCCCTTTGGGAAAAACAAAGTGCCCACAAATTACCACATAGGTGGTAATCCACTAAGTATGGAAGATGTAATTAGGAATCTGGGGACCCAAGTAGATAGTAACCTCTCCTTTGATAATCACATTGCCAAAGTGGTTAGAAAAGCCTTCTATATAGCCCACCTAATCACGAAAGGGTTCAAGTCTAGATCAAGAGAGGTCATTGTGCCCCTCTACTCATCGCTCATCAGGCCCATAATTGAGTACAGTGCCCCATTTGGGATGTAACTTACCCAACACCTGCAACAGCTAGAGAGACCCCAAAAGTACATCACCAAGAGGATCGTGGGCCTCAAACAGATGCCCTATGCAGCCCAAGTAAAGAAACTCCAGCTCTACTCAGTTGCTTACCGCCTACTCAGAGGCGATCACTGCCTGACATACAAGGCCATGTCTAACCCGGTATTAATGGACATGCTCCACCTCAAGAAATCCAAATCCCTTAGAGCTACACGCTCCAGGGATTTAAACCTCAGCACAACAATAAATAGGACATGCTGGAGGGATAGATTCATATCCCAGAGGCTTCCCTCTCTCTGGATTAAATTCCCAATCCATGTTAGGCAGAGCCCCTCACTGACCCTCTTCAAAAGAAATCTTGATGAATGGATGGGAAATCATAAATTTACTCCTGGGATCACTTCTATGGCCCTGTTGGACAGAGGCTCAGGAATCTAATCTAAAATGGAGGCAAAAGCCAACACATTCTGGCTAGGCTTATAAATGCCCTAGGGCAGATAGCCTAGTACCTACCTATGAACCTATGAACCTATAATAACAATAATAATTTTTATACATTACTTTATGCATGTGTGCATTTTGTAATGTTTTCTGTACTCATATATTTTATAATTGTGGAGGTTTTTCTCCCTGAGTATCTATTGAAAAAGAGATCAAGCCCTGTCAGGCTTTTATAGTGAACAATGTTAGATAAATAGATGAATAAATAATCAAATACATAAATAAATAATAATATTTGGCTACCATAACTTATTTAGTGGTTATAAGTACTTTACTCTCCTTTCTTAACATTAGTGGCAATAACAAAGTAGTCTCAGCAACCTTTCTGGACCTTTCCAAAACATTTGATTTGTTCTTCAACTCACTATTGCCCCAAACCCTCCACCTATCCAATGACATCACTCAATGGTTCAAAAGCATGGTTAAGTTTTCTCCCTATGAACATAGGTGCGCCTCAGGTATCTACATGTAGATATATAGTATTCAATATATTAATTTTAAAACATAAACAGTATGTCAGACACCTTTAAAATCATTTATTACACCAGTTGCTCAGCACCTTCGTTAAATGAGCCTCAGGTTTCATACTCTTTTGTCCAGCAATGGCTGAAATAATCTGACCTAATACTATATGCAGAAAAGATGAAAGTTATGCTCTTCCAGTCCAAGACTTCATCTCCTTGCCCATACAATTTTGCTGTACTATCCTCAAAGAATATAATACTGGACAGACTCTCAAATGCCAAGTTGCTAGGTGTCAGCAATGACAAAAATCTTTTTTTTTATGTACATATCTGTAAAAGTATAGAAAAATACATCCAAAATTAAGGACCATATACAAAGCAAAATATTTCCTGGATAAACATGCTGGAAAATCAGCTGCCTCTGGCTACCTGCTCCATAGTCTACCTTATGTAGCTCCAGTATTCACTAATCTGAACTCCACTCAGCTACATAGACCAAGGCAGTGCTATTATCAAATAACAAAATTTGCTACCGACCTGTCGAGTGGGGTACACCTTTGTACTTGAATCAAAAAACTGAATTGGATGGAGTTTCCCAGTTAACTCAAATATGCTCAACTAGAACTTCCCCACCTTATTGTCTACCAGCACATAAAATGCCCATCTTTTGTATGACCAATCAAACGGTACTACTTCACTAGGTAGCTCTGCTCCCAAGGCAAATTGCTTACCCATCAACACCAGTTTTATAACTTGCATCAAGATACACTCCACTCCCATAACATGAACAAACTCTGGAACCTGATTCCTCTTTCGAGCAAATTGAGACCTCCTCTACATTTAAAAAGCACCTTTCTTTCTCAGAATGTGGCTATGCTATTTTTCTACCACACCTGGCTAGGTTTCTCTATAACATCCTCCTTCATCCAACATTTCCATGAAACTTTAGTAGACAGGCTGCTTTTATCATAACATAGAACTGTTTTTGTTTATATTGTAAATATCCTCCTCAATCCATGCATCATATTAATACAAATGGATCTTTTGTCACCTGTGTTTCGTATTCTTCAAAAACTGATAGTGTTTACATTTTTGTGTGCTGCAAACTGCTTTTGGAATGTCTATTACTATGTGTTGCACTGGTCAGATGCTCTACTCTTTCTCTATTGCCAAACAGTGGAATTCCCTCCCATTACAATTAAGGACAACCAGTAATGCCTCTTCATTCAAAAAGTCTCAATGGCAACACCTCTCCACTTTGTCACTGCACATGTTCCAGTCCTGCACCTCCCAAAACTTGAGTTCCCCAGTTTCACCACTATTGCCACCGCTATTGACCTACCCCTCTCTATTTGAACTCCACTACATATTAGTATGATTACTAAAAAATATTTAATAAATATAAATGACATTATTCTCATGCTACATCTTGTAAAACGTATATTTACAAGTTGTTAATATCCTTACTAAATTTCTAGAAGCTAAATTACTGACATATATCCTTAGTATAATTAACTGTGAATTCTTATGTGTATTCAACTATATCTCTTATATTGTACTGTAAGTAATGTAGCTGTTAATGTTGAATTTTTTTGCCTATATTTAATCAACTGTGACTGTGTCTCTTCTATTGTATGTATTTGTTGATGTGGAGCTTTTCTCCTCAGGCCTCCACTGAAAATGGGTTCACTTCAGCCCAGTGGACCATCCCAGTAAACAAATGCAAATAAATAAATAAATAAATAAAATGTTTTCTGAAATGTCAGTTACTATTTGGTTGTAAATTGTTTTGGAGATTTTCTACTCCAATCTCCAATGAAAAGGGGTCTTGCATGTCCCATTTGGATTTTCCTGATAAACAAATGCATATAAATAAACATTTGTACTCTATACACATACATGCACACATGCACACACGCACACACACACACACAAACACACACACACACACACACACACACACACACACACACACACACACACACACACACACCCGCACGTGCACATACAGCCACACTCTCATATATGCACTTACTCGATACTGTCATTTATATGTTGTTTGACATCACTGATGCTCATCATCATCATCATCATCTTTCGGCTTTTCCCATTAGGGGTCGCCACAGTGAATCATCTCTTTCCATTTTTTCCTATCCTCTGCATCTTGCTCTGTCATACCAACCGCCTGCATGTCCTCTCTCACCACGTCCATAAATCTTATCTTAGGCCCT
This sequence comes from Protopterus annectens, assembly GCF_019279795.1. Lineage (NCBI taxonomy): Eukaryota > Metazoa > Chordata > Ceratodontiformes > Protopteridae > Protopterus > Protopterus annectens. Next base: position 711,401,847 of record NC_056746.1, read on the forward strand.
CCTCTTTTCCTCTGACCTGGCAGCTCCATCTTTAGCATCTTTTTCCCAATATACCCATCATCCCTCCTCAGCGCATGTCCAAACCAACGCAATCTCATCTCTCTTGCTTTGTCTCCAAACTGTCCAACATGAGCTGTCCCTCTAATATACTGATTCCTAATCCTATCCATCCTAGACACACCGAGTACAAATCTTAACATCTTTAACTCTGCCACATCCAGCTCTGACTCCTGAGTTTTTGTCAATGGCACTGTCTCCAACCCATATAACAGAGCTGGTCTCACTATTGTCTTGTAGACCTTCCCTTTCACTCTTACTGGTACCCGCCTGTCACAAATCACTCCTGACACTCTTCTCCACCCATTCCACCCTGCCTGTACTCTCTTCTTCACCTCTCTTCCACATTCACCATTACTCTGAACTGTTGATCCCAAGTACTTAAACTCGTCCACCTTTACCAACTCTACTCCCTGCATTCTCACCATTCCTCTACCCTCCCTCTCATTTACACACATATATTCTGTCTTAGCCCTGCTGACCTTCATTCCTCTGCTCTCTAGAGCATATCTTCACCTCTCAAGAGTCTCCTCAACCTGATTCCTACTCTCACTACAGATCACAATGTCATCTGCAAACATCATAGTCCATGGGGCCTCCTGTTTGATCTCATCTGTCAACCTGTCCATCACCACTGCAAATAAGAATGGACTTGGAGATGATCCTTGATGTAATCCCACCTCCACCTTAAATGGATCTGTCACTCCCACTGCAATCCCCACCACTGTCACACTACCCTCGTACATATCCTGTACCACTCTTACATACTTCTCTGCCACTCCCGACTTCCTCATACAGTACCACAACTCTTCTCTAGGCACCCTGTCATATGCTTTCTCCAAGTCTACAAAGACACAATGCAACTCCTTCTGATCTTCTCTGTATTTCTCCAATAACACTCTCAGAGCAAGCATCGCATCTGTAGTGCTCTTTCCTGTCATAAAACCATACTGCTGATCACTAATCATCACCTCCCTTCTTAATCTAGCTTCTACTACTCTCTCCCATAACTTCAAGCTGTGACTGATCAATTTTATCCCTCTGTAGTTACGGCAGCTCTGCACATTACCCTTATTCTTAAAGATAGGTACCAAAACACTTTTTCTCCACTCCTCAGGCATCCTCTGACTTTCCAAAATTTCATTAAACAATCTAGTTAAAAATCCCACTGCCATTTCTCCTAAGCACCTCCATGCTTCCATTGGGATGTCATCTGGGCCAACAGCCTTTACATTCTTCATCCTCTTCATAGCTGTCCTTACTTCCTCCTTGCTAATCTGTTTCACTTCCTGATTCACTATCCCCACATCATCCAAGCTTCTCTCTCTCTCATTCTCTTCATTCATCAGCCTCTCAAAATACTCATTCCATCTACTCAACACACACTCCTCTCTTGTGAGTACCTTTCCCTCACTATCCTTTATCACCCTTACTTGTTGCAGATCTTTCCCAGCTCTGTCCCTCTGTCTAGTCAATTGGTACAGGTCCTTTTCTCCCTCTTTAGTGTCCAATCTCTTATACAACTCTCCATCCAGCTTTCGCCCCCTCTCTCTTTGCCATGTGCCTCATCTCCTTGCATTCATGTCTACTTTCTTCATCTCTTTGACAATCCCACTTCTTCTTGTTCGCCAGCCTCTTCCTCTGTATACTCTCCTGTACTTCCTCATTCCACCACCAGGTCTCCTTGTCCTCCTTCCTCTGTCCAGATGTCACACCAAGCACCTTTCTAGCAGTCTCCCTTACTAGTTCTGCTGTAGTTACCCAGCTATTCGGTAACTCTCCACTGCCTCCCAGTGCCTGTCTTAACTCTTCCCTAAACTCTACTTCACAATCACCCTTTTTTAACTTCCACCATTTAATCCTTGACACTGCTTTTACACTCCTCCTCCTCTTCTTGATCAGCAACGTCATCCTACAGACCACCATTCTATGCTGATTGTGTTTAAAAACTGGCTATAATAAAGTACTCTAAATTGCTCCTAACAAATAAAAATTAGTTCGGCAAATACTGAATAATGAAGGTCTACCTTGACCAAATGATAAGAAGGTCAGTCACTTCAATCCACAGATGTCCCCAACCCAACAATTAAACCTAAATTGCTGAGTGTGTACATCTCACATATCAGATTGTGATAAAAATAGTTGCCCCAACAACACATATATACTTTGTTTCATCCAAACAGTAGAGACACAGTAAAGTCTTCAAAGATGAAATTTTCATAAATGCATACTGGTCAAGCAGAGTGCTAAAACTGCATCAGTTCAGTAATTTTCATCCAAACAAAGATGTCATTCCCAGCATTTATAGCTACTTTGTTGACTATATACATCAAATATTTGACTGTATAAATTACACACACAAACACACACACACACACACACACACACACACACACACACACACACACACACACACACACACACACACAAGTTTCTCTCTCTTTATATATATGCCACTTCACTAAATCGGCATACACTACATCAACCACAAATGGTTGAAACTCAATGAAAACAAAAAAAAGAGAGACACTAACACCATTTTAATGTAGGAGCAAGCAGGGGCAAGCCCTCCTGCCATCCACTTTCCCCGGTATTATCTTACATATTATATATACCAACTCCAAGATTGCAGAACAGTGAGAAAAGTCCCCCACCCCCCCCACTGTGTAGTGATAACACAAAACAAATGCCATCCTTTAAAGAACTCAACCTGCAGTTCAACAAGAGAATTATCTTAACAAAATATACAATGTAATAACAGCAGACTGACCACACACATATACTTGTACACACACATATATATATATATATATATATATATATATATATATATATATATATATATATATATATATATATATATATGTGTGTGTGTGCATGTGTGAGAGAGAGAGATAAACATCCAAACTAACTACTATGGGAATTTTATCCTGACTGTTATCCTCACTATTTACAGGAAAACTGTAAATTTTATAATTTTATAAGGAATACAAAAACAGTTGCAACTCCCACCTGAACATGTACACTCTCACATTCGTACAGTCACACACACTCACACACGCAGTCACTCAATTATACACATACTCAGTTACGCATAAATATGTCCAGATCTGTAACAACGTTTCGTGTATGATTGTGATTAACAAATAAATACATAAAATAATAGCTGCGATAATTTATATCAGCTTATTGCCTACTACAACTACAGATATTCTCACATATACATGCAGACACACACATGCACACATGCGCACACACACACACACACACACACACACACACACACACACACACACACACACACACACACACACACACACACACACACACACCTCAAGAACTGTGTTGGTGAGTACAGGACATTAGACCACAGTTTTTCTGTCCTGTAACTTTTAAAATCTGCAGTAAGTAGTGTCTCAAGAAAATGTAGAATAAACATCCCAGAGAGACTACACATTACAGAAATAAGCAGACTTGTCAGTGGGCACTAAAATTAATTTGTCTACTATCCTTACATGAAGCAATTTGCATAAGGGATTGGGAATCAGAGGTGTAATTGACTGCAGACGGGAGCTGTGAAGAAACAGTTTAACATAATGGTTGCGCACAACACCACCAACAGATTTTATAATAAATGTATAAATAAACACTGGGATTCTGTAAATGTATAAATAAAATGAATGGCATTAAATATACTGATCCCAAGGATATTGCCAATATTCTGGCAGATTGATTCAGTGCCAACTTCACCCCCCCTCTCACCCCCTAAATGGCCAATCTCAATACTGGAAGATTGTCAAATTCTGGTAATAACGGCCACACAGGTAAAAAACGCACTCTCCAAAGCTAGGAATACAGCATCCATGGGACCAGATGACATCCCGGGCTGTGTACTACATGAACTATAAAATGAACTGGCGCCTCACCTAAGTGTCATGTTTAATCATACCCTCACCTCAGGCTTCATGACCACTGAGTGGCGCACAGCTACAGTTATCCCACTCCACAAGGGGAGATCCACCTTAAATCCCAAGAACTACTGCCCCATCAGTCTGATGAGCCTGATCTGCAAGGCCATGGAACGTATTATCATGGAACTTTTAAACAAAGACATTGGCAAACTTAAAACACTGGACCCCACCCAGTTTGGGTTTGTGAAGAGCCAATCTTGTCTCCTGAACCTGATTGACTTCTTCAAATCAGTCTCCAGAGCCGTGGACAAGGGTAAGGCAGTCCACACAGCCTATCAGGACCTCGCCAAGGCCTTTGACACCACCCCCCACTCTGGAATCATAGATAAACCTACTAAGCTGGGCATTAATCCCTACGTCACTCAATGGGTTGCCAACTGGCTTACTGACAGAACCCACACTGTAAAAGTAGCTGACTCGAAATCCAGCTCCAGACAAGTGACAATTGGAGTACCTCAGGGTTCAGTCCTGGGACCTCTCTTAAAACCTCTAAAATGACACACAGTGCAACAACCAAAACCAACTGAAAAATGCTGTGATGAAAGAACCAGAGAAGACCCACTGAAAATTGCTTTAGTATAAAAAATCCTTTAATCTCCACTTTCGTCTAGTTGACTTCTTCAAAAAAGATAATGTTACACTCAAAAAACAGCATATATAAGCCAAACCAATTAAAATTAATTACAGCAATTAAAACAGTTAACACACCCTAGTTAAACAATTAATGCTGTTGTTGTCTTTCGTCTTTTCCTGGTTAGGGGTCGCCACAATGGAACTCCGGTCTGCTAATGAATTAAACAATTAATAAACTTCTAAAATCACAAATCTAAAATTCTGAACTAACTTTTAGTTTTAAGAAAGTTTATTGCCTAAAAATCATTTTATATTTATACTTTCATTCAAACCAGGTGGATTATCCACATTTAATCTAAGTTGCCACAGAGTTTTCAGTGGGTCTTCTCTGGTTCTTTCATCACAGTGTTTTTCAGTTGGTTTTGGTTGTTGCACTGTGTGCCATTTTAGAGGTTTTGGTTGTTCTTTGAATGGCCAGTTTTTTCCGAAGAAGACCTTCTAGAGTTAACCATTCATCCAGAGATGGAAACCCAGAAGGACAGTCAACATTCTTCAATGACTGCACTTGCCACTGAACTCAATAATATCCAGACAGCTTTACAGACTTTAACTAAAAAAACTGTTTCCTATGACAACTAGCAGTTCATGTTCTGTTAATACACACAGCAATGGTTATTCATCAGCAGCAGTTAAAACAAATGTAAGTGCAGAAACCAATACAACTTTGTACAAAGATGTTTCAGCTGCATTGAACTGTTCTTTTAACCCTTTTTTGACATCAGAATTATTGGATAACAATGTAACAGATGAGAACTATGACATTGGTTCCATAAACAACCAGTTATTTGAATTAGAAAAAGGTCTAACGACATGCAGAGCACTTACAGTCGAAAACAAATACTTTGAGCATTGTATAGTCTGCAAAATTGTCCCTAAGGGGTTAAGATTTTTTAAAACCCCCAACGGAGTAAACCGAGATGAATAATATTTTGAAGAATTAACAAACTTCTTTACCAACTCTGGTTTAGACTTTCTTAGGTTGTTGATTAAATGCACAACAACATTATTCAAGCTTTAAAAGCTGATCTAGAGACTCTGGGCAGTGAAATTAAGGCTAAACTGGGAGTTCAAAATGATGTTCACTTCAAGAGTTATGAAGAAATGTTGCAAGCGGTAGATAAATATGAACATTTGGTTGTGGAAAGGAAATTAAAAAAGATAAATTGTGATATTATTGCTTACAACAATGGGCAGGCTTATTTTCTTAATCAGCCAAGAAAGCGACCCTTAAATGCACAGAATCACCACTTTTCCACCAGACGCACTTATAGCTAAACGGTTAAAAACAGTAATACAGCTTTAACTGCAGCTGATAAAAGACCTACTAAGGCCGTCAACGCATCAGAGAATGAAAGTCAATTAGGAGCAGTTACCAGCAGTGAACCTGTACCTCCGAAACCGTCCATGTCGGATTTGAATAATTCTGCAGTGAATTCTAGTAACAACAAGACTGCTAATCCAAAAAACATGAAAGGTTTAGCCAACACATCGAAAACGAAACAGAACAGAGGCAGAAGTTGATTTCGGAGGTAATAACAGACTCATTATACAAGAGAAGCAGTTGTGGTAAAATATATAATTTGACTGATTTGTTACTAACTGACACTGAAAAACGCATACTTGGTTTAGGATTTAATTTCATTCCTAGTAAAAGAGCTGATTTAGCTCGTACACTTTTAGAATTGAAACTGTACACTAGAAAGATGAATTTAGCTTGCATTATGAAGGATGTTCATTTTGCACATTGTGAAATAGTTAAAAAGCCATCAGTATTTAATCCTTTGCTTCACAGTACTTTAAAAGTGTTTGAAAGTTTTTGTACAAATGACATTAGATCCTTACTTTCCAGCAAGCTGGTTCATCCACACTTTAATTTAAACAGTGAGGACAGGAAAGTTTTGTACAACCTAGCGAGGACTAACGAGTTGAGATTCATGAAGGCCGATAAGGGGGGAGGACTGGTCATGATGAAAACAGATGATTATATTAAAGCTATGAAAAACATTTTAAGTAACCATACAGAATATTGTGAAGTGAAGTAGAGTTTATAGAAAGAAGTTATAGGTTTATCAAGTACGCCTTATATGATCAATATATGAATGGAGGTTTTTCCACAGAAATATATGAATATTTGACAGTAGACAATCTGAGGCTAGGCGTGCTTTTTGGTATACCTAAAATACATAAACATTCGACCAACCCCCCCCCCCCTTTTCAGCCAATAGTTTCAGCAGCAGGTAGTGTGGCAGAGGGTATTTCCATTTATTGGAAAATAATTTTTTTATGTTTAACAATAAATATTTTAAACAGCTACAGGGGGTGGCTATGGTTGTTACTGTTGCACCTGCTTATGTGGGTCTTGTCATGGGTTGGTGGGAAGTCGAAATTCTGTCTAAAATAGAAATGTTTTCTGAAGTGTTGTTTTATAGGAGGTTTATTGACAATTTGTTTTTCGTCATTAAAGGGAATTCCGATAGAGCAAAACTCTTTTTAGACCAACTCAACAGTAGTATAGATTTTCTACAATTTACCTTGGGAGACTTTGGTCATCAAGTTCATTTTTTAGACATTACATTAACTTGGGATTTTGTTAACAGCAAATTTTCTAGTAAGATTTTTAGAAAAAGCACTTACGTTAACAATTACTTACATTATCAAAGTAACCATCCCAAATTCATGAAGCGGAATATACCCAAGGGGCAATATATTAGAGCTTCACGTATGACTAGTGAAGATACTACTTTTTTGAAAGAGTTAGATTTTATTACTCATTTGTTCCTTGAAAGACGATATTCTGAATCCGTGCTAAAGGATATAGTTACAGAAATTGTAAGAAGAAGAAGTACCGACTTCCCTCCTATTCTTATTCATGGTTTGCATAACAAACAAACTAGTTCTGATAACTCTTCTACTTTTAATGTTCCAAGATTTGTTTTGGACATTTCTGTAGATAGTGACATGATTAGAACCATTTTTGGTAACAAGTGGAAGATTATTGCAGGTAACACAGAGTTAAATTCCATTTTAGGAAATGTAGATATCGCGGTGGTGGTGCTGCGGTAGCGTTGTCACCTCACTGTAAGACGCTGTCCGGTTCGACTTTCAGCTAGAGCGTCTTCTGCGTGGAGACATGCGTGAATGGGCATACCTTCATTGAGGGTTGTGTGTCAGGGCTGGCAACTCGGTACGTAAAAATTAACTGCCAATCATTAGCGGACCGGAGTTCCGCTGTGGCGACCCTTAACCGGGAAAAGCCGAAAGACACAACAACAACAACCTAATTCTGTAAACAAGAGAACAAACAATATTAAAAGTTTATTAGAGAATGATGAAAATAAGGTTTTGTTACCTAAATCTGACAAACCGAAAGCCATGTACAAATGTTTCTCTCGTAAAGCTTGTAGATACATTCATGAAGGACCATATTGCACTGTATCACATTTTAGTCTAACTATTACGATACCTGGAAGGTTTACATGCCAAAGTTCTAATGTTGTGTATATTGCTTTGTGTACAGGATGCACAGCATTCTATATTGGTATGACAACTAGGCCTTTAAATGCATGTATTAAAGAACACATATATGCTATCAAATGTAAAGATACTAATAATGCCTTATATAGGCACACTTAGCTGTTCATTTAGTAAAAAGTTCACTTTTTCTGTGCTTGAACATGTTAAAAAAGATTTGAGAGGTGGTAACAACAAAAAGAGAGTTGAAAGGAAAGAAACTATGTGGCAACTTAGATTAAATGCGGATAATCTACTTGGTTTGAATGAAAGTATAAATATGAAATGCGTTTTAGGCAATAAACTTTCTTAAAACTAAAAGTTAGTTCAGAATTTTAGATTTGCCAAGTTTATTAAATATTTAATTAGGGCGTGTTAACTATTTTAATTGCTGTAATTCATTTTAATTGTTTTGGCTTATATATGCTGTGTTTTGAGTGTAACATTATCTTTTCTGAAGAAGTCAGCTAGACAAAAGCAGAGATTAAAGGATTTTTTATGCTAAAGAAATTTTCAGTGGGTCTTCTCTGGTTCTTTCATCACCTGGGACCTCTCTTGTTTGGCAACTATTTCTCTGAAGTAAAGGCCAACACTAAGGGACTCTAGCTAACAAAGTTCACAGATGACTGCAAACTGGGCACCATTATTGAATCCCCAAATGATGTGGATACTCTACAAAAGGGCCTTACAGAAACATGTGCTTGGTGCCAGAGCCATGGGCTCAAGCTCAATACCAAGAAATGTATAGCTATCCCCTTTGGGAAAAAAACATGTACCCATGAATTACCACACAGGTGGCAGTACACTAAACACCAACAGTGTGATAAGAGGCTTAGGGACACAGGTGGACAGTGGTCTCACCTTCAACAACCAAATCACCACAACAGTCAGGAAATACTTCTATGTGGCACAACTCATCACTAAGGGCTTTTCATCCAGAAAAAAGGAGGTCATTGTCCCACTGTACTCGTCCCTCATTAGACCCATTATAGAATACAATGCCCCATTTGGTATGTACCTCTCAAGACATCTGCAGCAACTCAAAAGGCCGCAGAAATACCTCACTAAAAGAATCACAGGCCTAAAGCAGATGCCCTATGCTGACTGCCTTGAAAAACTCCAGCTATACTCTGTCGCATATCATCTTCTCTAAGGTGATCTCTGCTTAATATACAAGGCCATGTCAAACCCAAAGTTGTGGGACATGCTACACTTAAAGAAATCCCAATCCCTCAGATCCACATGCTCCAGGGATCTAAAAATTGTCATCACAATAAACAAAACATGCTGGAGGGATAGGTTCCTGACCCAGAGACTCCCCAGACTCTGGAATAGACTGACCATACATGTCAAGCAGAGCACCTCTTTGGCCCTCTTCAAAAGGAACCTTAATGATTGGATGGGAGAAATGAAATTCACCCCGGGGATCATGTCAGTCACCCTGCTAGAAAAGGGTCCAGGGAAGTAAATAGTGTGGGAAGAAATAGCCAGGGAAATGTTATGGCTAGGCTTGTATAGGCCCTAGGGTCGGTAGCCTAGTACCAACCTATGAACCTATGAAATTTGCAATAAAAAAAAATGATGTAAAAATATGTTAGGTGGCACTTCATATTTCTGAGCATGATTTATATTGCGGAACTGTTGCTTGTGGATGCAGAAGGCATGCAGGAACAGCATGGGGGAGTTGGGGCTCATTTAATGCCAACTTTACTTTTTCAATGCAAATGTGTATTTTTTAAAGACATATATCACATACTAAGCTACCCCAAGAGTTTAGTTTGTAATCTTTAAGTGCACTGTTTTAAAAGAAAGAATAAGTGAAAGCTGGCAATGAGTGTGATGACCCACCATTGGACCAGTAATCAAGGAGCCTCAATCCTCACCAGTAGCACTAGGGGGGGCATACACTGGGAGGATGACAGGTACACACACAGTACTTCCGTATGCCGATCTCTGCATCAAGTGCAATTTCTCTTAAGAGCACACAGAGACCACAGTCTGTCAGGGGCTGGTTTCTCCCTCTTTTTCCAGATCCTCAATAATAATAATCAAGGAGCCACAATTCTCACCATTGGCAACAGTGGAGAATATTCAGTGGGAGGATGACAGGTACACGCACAGTATTTCCAGATCCAGCTCTCTGCATCAAATGCAATTTCCCCTTAAGAGTACACAGAGACCACAGTCTGCCCAGGCCTGGTTTCTTCCCCTTTTCCCAGATCCCCAGTAAGACTCCCCTCTTGCACAGCTATACAGTTGAGATCTCAGCTGAGTGACCAAGCCAAGACTTCCAGCACCCTCTCTGATCAACCAGTGCTTCATGTCCCTGCCCAAGTAGCTGACACGCACACACTTTGAGGTTTGATTTACACACCGACACACACACACACACACACACACACACACACACACACACACACACACACACACACACACACACACACACACACACTCACACTCACATACACGCACATGGGAAAGGCTGGCACAGGTTTATTAGCTATGCCCCTTCTGACCATATTATAAGATAGTTACCACAACCACCAGTCAACTCCTTATCAGCTACTTTAAGGCCCTTAACAAAGGGTGTCCAATTTTATTGTGTAATATTAATATTAACACATATGGTAGTTTGACCACATATTGTCACCAAATAGAAATGCAAGTACTCTCAAAACTTAAATATCTCTACAAGGATCAGCCACAATGAATGATTTAAATATATTTAATAATAAATAAAAGAACAAGACAATACTAGATATATATTCACAGTGACATCAGAGTTCAAAATTACAGGAAATACTTAAAACTCACAGAATAGTCTCAAATAAATAAAGAAAAATATCTAAACTAAGCTTTACTATAGTCTTGACTGTATCTAAGAGAATTACTATACTTTAGAAACTTAACTTCATTAGAGCAAGGTAGATGTGGTGAATGGATTTTCTAGTTGTTGTCAGGTCCAAGACAGAATACAAAATGCTCTGTCTCACTTGCAGACTTCTGAAATTAATATCTGAAATATTACTGTTGGGATAACTTGCAGAATTACACAAATTCTTGTTATCTGACTCCTAGTTCCCAGGCAAAACTACCATTGATGAAGCTAGCACATCTACCTGTAAAAATATACAGACATGGGTTTCTCCTCAGATCGCTGGTAGATGCTAGAAGTCATAAAACAATTGCAGTCATTCATGCTTTCAAGACTAGTAATTAACTCACCCTAGTACAGACATTATGTCTTTTGCTGCACTGAAAACTGATAGATACTATCTTTTATGGCCTAGCTATAAAGTAATTTAATTTCAGCTATTTTCCTAAAATTTGCAGGGCTGAAGTTAAACTCCTGTATTCCAGTTTCCACTGTTAAAATATATACATTTAGGCAGTTACAATAGTGCGTGTACATTTCTGTACTCTTTCAGCAGGGCACACTGTGGATGCATTTCAAACACGTTATAAAATACCTTTTCAACACACGTCTGTTTGAACCAGTTTGATATACACATGACATGCATTTCTAATACAGTTGTAACACAAGCATCTTATATAAATCGTGCTGATATTCACAAATGACATATAAGTCTAATTATGGTGGCTGCCAAAAAATCAGTTACTAGAAAATGGAAATCAAAGTCTAGACCAAGTTTACTAGAAATAGTGAATCTATTAACAGAGATAAAACAACTGGATTTGGGATCTTTAGAAAAGGGAAGGAACAAACTACATAAGAAAACAATGGGAATTGTGGGAACAATATATGCACAGCAGTAATGAGGTTTAAGAGGCAGGATCTGAATGAGCCAAATAATGCTTAACTGACAATGACCGGATGGTTTATAAGTGATGTATAATGTTTGCAACTACAGTTGTTTCAGTAGTGTCTGTGATGTAAACTGTTTGCAACTAAAGTGTTATCATTTTGTATGTTTTTCATTTATATAAATGTAAGATTGCCTTTGCCATATGTGAACATTTTATAAAGATGTTTGGAGAAAAAAAATCAGGATATTTAAAAAGTCTGAAATGCAAATTTCTAATACAAATTGACTCCTGTATGCATAATTTTAAACTATTAAAAAATTCACTAAGCATTTTTACCTTCTTACAATGATAATTAAGTACTTTACAAACTGTAATATGTTCCATATTATCATGTACTGTGTTGTACAGTAACAGCATATGTTTCATTTTCCATATTAGCCATCAACATGCTGCAAACAACATTCATATTTCCATTATTCACAAACTGCATTTTTTGTTACATATGCCACTGCTATGAACAATTTTTGACATTAATTCTTTATGACCCTTAATTTTATTGAACTATAAAACTGTGTTCCACAAACTCTTCCACATCAAACCCTTTAACTAAACTTTTGCTGGATTTTAAGGAATTTCTCTCCACCCACACTAACAGCCCATCATTGGCTGGTCAATTTGCACGATAGGGAGAAATTCTGAGTAAGGGACATGCTATAGCCGCATAGAGAAACACCTTGATTGTGGCTCATAAATGTCTCTGGACCAAGCACTGCATTGTCAGACTTAAGTGCACTAGTGTTTTCCCTAGCAGCTCATGTATCTTCTTTGCAAAGACACCTGCTTTGCATGTAAAGACACATGCATACATTCAGACATCCATGTTCTCACACGCAAACGCATGCATGCATGCACACACCTACACACGCACACATATGCACATAGGCACACACTAATACATGCATCTTCTCATTCACAAATGAGTTTTTCTTCTTTTAGTGATTCCAGTAGCTCAACAGACAGTACACATACCATTGTGCTAGAAAATCATAAGGCTGCGGGTTCTACTCCTACAGCGGTTACTTGGATTAATTTTCCAGTACTGACACTGGAGTGCAGCATAAATGGGGTGGATGGTATCTTGAGAGGATGCAAAACAACCCATGGCACCTATCAAAAATGAAGTATACAAAGTTCCCTGGTGGTCTCACCAAATTTACCAAGTCAGTATGAATACCATCTTGATTTTTTCCTAAAAAGAAGACTGTATCCTAGTGGGAGTCAACAAAGACTAAATAAATAAAAATTCCCCCCACCCAGACTTGCTCATGCATGAAATCTTTAATGCACACTGCAACCTCAAAGGCAGATGTATGCATGCATGACAAACACTCACACACACAGCCCTGCATCTCCTACCAACCTAGACTACTATGACACGTTCAGACTTGCAATCTTCTTCCTATCCCCACATTCTGTACTTGGCAGACATGTGCCTGCACACACACACACACACACACACACACACACACACACACACACACACACACACATGCTCATTTAATCTTATTCATGCCCCTACAGACATGAACACACATATACCCACACTCTGACATTGTCCCACCCCTCAGACTTCACTAGACCTACCTGTACCATGAGTACAATCATAGGAGTGAACGGGTGAATGTTATCAAATGATAGCATGCGTTTTTCCTCCTAGAGTTGAATTTTACAAGAAATGCTTGGCCAAGTAGAGTGAATATGTATACATTTCCATGGAGCTGCACATCGCTAGTTAGCATTAACAACCATCCTGTACTTATGCACTAGCATGCAGATTCACCTGCTGCACTGCTCCACGTGCAAAGGCCACTGCAAGAGGGAAACCATACTGGGAGCCTGGTCTAAAAATGGGAAAAGCTTACTACAATGGGAAAACCTTCTATGACAAGGCTTCCGCATCAAGATTAGTATGTCTTTCTTAATCTCAGGATTTGCTTTTCCTTCACTGCTTTGTAAATCCATTTTGATTTCACAACCATCATTAAAAAAAAATTCTTATTTATAGTCAGTCCTTGTCCTTTTTCTGCTTACCAGATGCCATCACAACTACTGCATGACATTTTCCACCTTTATGAAAAATATTTTTTTTCATTTCAACCATTAATCATGCTATTCAAAATCTTCCACAAAACAGCTTTTCTTCAGCATTTAATCTTAACTTTTTTTTTCTTAAACCTTTTTTATTCAGTTTTATAAAATTGAGAATTGCTTCATAATTTAAATTCAGTAATTCTCCCAGTATCCCTGTAACTATGTATGTAAAGGACTGAAGTATGTATAAAACAGTGAAAAAATTTTACTAAATTAACAATTTTATTCTCATTCTTTCCACAGGCAGTGTTTGGTTTCAGTCTACAAGCCCCATTTTCCTTGAAGAATGTATCTACTATTTGTATTTCTTGTTCTTTCAACACTGGTTAAAACCTTCCAAATACTCAGCCATAAGAAAACAGATTCCAGCATATATATCTTTTTCATGTTTTGTTTTTTAAATGTTTTCCACATACTATATGTTTTTTATTCTCCCTATCATTTGTTTCTATTACAGACTTAATAATTCTCTATTTCCAAGCTGAATTTTCAACACCTTAAAGTGACTGTTAGAAAAATAAATTTCAGCCACATTTTGTTCTTGCTCCCTCTCTTTACTTTATTATTTCTTCAGTTTACTCTGATAGCTAACAGAAAAAAAACTCTTGAACAACAAAAATAACATGGTATTTGCAGAGTTTCTTATTCACCAAATGCTACTCATATTGCTATTACTGGACAGATACCATTCATTTACATCTCCTATTCCCAGCCTAATGACATTATACTTGTAAAAAGAACCAGTAAATTAATAAACTGGATAATATTAGGTTCAGTGTTATCATTGGTGGATGGCATTGTTCATACTATTACCTTTCCCATACCTTCATCAACTATAGGTTCCTTTCAAAAATAAAAAAGATTTTAATCATCACCTCATCCAGCCCCTTACTCAATTATTTTATTATTAAAAATTCAGATTTACATTACTTCCTTTATCTGCCTTAAACAGGTCTAATATGCTCTCCAAAGTTATAGCCAGCTTTTGCTAGATTGTCTGACTGAAAAATGTAGAATCCATATCTGAAAAACACAGAGCTCTGTCTATCAGATTTTTCTTATAGTTGCTTTTTTCAGTAGGATCCTAAGTATACTACTAGTAATGCATTCATCTCTAATACCGCCCTCATTCTATTTCTTTTTTTATGACCCCAGATCTTGAACAGTGGGCACCATTCCTTTGCCTTATCTACCTTCTAACTTTCCTAGCTTGGTGAAGAAGTCGGTCACTCACCAACCTGTGAATTAGCCTTATGGCCCCATGCACTCTTTAGCTAGAGTGCCTTATCAAGTCTCGTGTTTCTCAGACAGGTAAAAGCCAAATAGTAATGAGCACATCAGATATGGTTAATTCCCCTCCCCTTTGTGCATCTAACTTTGCATTGGCTCACCAGTGGTGTAGTAGTGCTGCTGACCTGAGGGGGGAATGCATGCCTCCATTCTCCTTGCTGATCTCTGGCCCTCAGGGTAGTGTGGTGATCTGCAGGCACATTTTCTGCAGGTGCGATAATCAGTGCTTTCTATTGGTGTCACTCACGTAGAAATCAAGAAACACTTCCATTCCCCAGGATCAGTGAGTCTACAGTGGCTGTTCACTTTCATTTTACTCTCCCATATCCCTCTAGTGAGTCTATGTTAAATAAATGAATGATCATAATGTCGAGTACCACATACTCGAAACATTATGATCGTAAGTTCAAAACCTCAAACCCTTAAAAGCCAGAAACAAACAAAATCGAAAGATTTTGTTTGTCCCACACTTCCCCTACACTAACATACAAAACACACACATACAACCAAAGCATACAAACCCCTACACACTCACATCATTCAAACACTAACACACCTACACAAACACACCTACTTTTAAAATAAAGTGGGGAGCTTCGCCTCCCACACCCCCCCTAATTAAATATACTAACTCCGAGATCACTGTACATTGGGGAAAGGGCAATTTCCCAGTAATCGCCACAAGCGATTACCAGGATATTGCCCTTTCCCCAATGTACAGCAATCTCAGAGTTGGTATATTAAACTAAGCAGCCTGTCACATAGCCATTCCGAACAATGTAGCGTGTCTACATCACACGTTACACTGACTGGGATGGCCAACCAAAACATTTCAGAACCCCAAATGTTGGCATTTGGAGTGTCCGATTAAATGAATGAGGGATCAAACATTGTCGAGTTTGTTGTACTCAAAATTTTGATCATTTGTTCATTTAACATAGACCCTCCTCCAGTATGGGTGGCATAATGATTAAGGTGTTTTATCTCCCATGTACAGGGTTTGATTCTCACTCTTGGTTACTGCCTGGATATTGGCTAGGCTATTAAGAGTCTGCAAACTGATTGCATACTACTTACCTATGAATCTAATCAAATATTGGTCATGCAGGCTGCTGTAAGGGTTTCAACCATCTATGTCATACTATGTTTAAATACTTTTTACAATATATGTAACTGCC